>NC_056737.1:360656259-360893759 GCF_019279795.1 Protopterus annectens
TCACTGAAGCAGATTGAGGCATATAAACTGTTGCACTATTTATAAATCTTAGGAAAGCATTTGACTCCATGAACCATTACCTGCTGTAGGACTCATTGTATGGTAATAGTCTGTGGTAGACCTATCTCTGAATGTCTCTGAAGCTACATCTCTAGTCATTTATTTGGGAAGAGGTTCTGTAATGACCTTTTTCTGCTTACAACTATATCTTCTAGGGTTTTCCCACTTTTATTCACTCATTAATACAAATCCACCATGAATAATCTTGTTACACAGAAAGAGCTATTATTAAAAGATAAGAAGAAAAATACACTTTTTTTAAAACATTAGCTAGACTGAAGGTTCTACCCTGGTCTACACAGTATTTCCCTTATATTCAACCAAAACAACTGAATATATATCATCCCTTAAAAGAAAACTCCACCTTGCAACTCAAAAAATGAGTTTTTGTCATTGTATCTTTGTTTTCTGAGTTATTTTAATGTAATAAAATAACTCTAGGTGCTTCATATAAAATTTAAATATGTTATTCCACAAAATGGAAGATACAGGGTCTGACACATTAACATGATCTTTTTTGAGCTTTCATTTCCCCTTCCCAGAATTCATTTCAAAGTCCCCCTTATCTGAGTCATGCTAGTCATAAGAAAGTTATGCTGTCTTCCAAATTCATTGATGTAGAATGGCAGCAGTGTGAGTCACAGATATCGTGCACATCTTGTGTAGCAGGAATGCTTGCATTTTATTGTTGAATGACCATCATATACAATTCTTTCAGAGTCTGTTTTAAGCAGTTTGGATCAAGTTTACAACTGCAGCCAAAGACAGTAGCTATATTACAGGCTTTTTCAAAGACTGTAATTTTGTAGTCCTTTGTTATGAGCATTGTCAGATGCTCCCTCACACTCTTCCAGAGGTGTCAACACTATCACTGTAATCCGATTCTTAAAAAAAATAAAATTGTTCTGCTACTTCCCAGACAATTGCTTGTAGAAGTAGGAAGATTTTTTGTTGTTATCCTGAATGCTGGGGATGTGCTAATGTACTTGTTATCTTTGCTCAAAAGTATTTTACAGGCACGGTACCAAAATATACAACTATCATTTCTTGAATTTGTGTTAGTAAACTTTTTAACCTGAGGCACAAATGTCTTCATACATTAAATTTTCCCAGTTATGTGGCATTGCTACACCTTTATTTGTTTATTTATTTATTTATTGACATTTGATTACCGGGTATATCTGACTGGGTAGAAGCCCATTTACAGTGGAGGCCCAATGAGAAAAGCTCCAAATTATTACAAACATTTTAAGAACAATAATTTTACACTCGTTAAAAGTAAAGCAAAACATCTGCAGTTTAAGTAATTATAGTATATCACAATGATAATTAGACATAATATAAAAACATTGGTTAAAAATCGATACAAGTTATATGACAATCATTTAATATTTGTAGAAATTTTAATTTGTGGAGAAATTAAAGGTATATTAGTCTAATACAACCAGGAATTGCAATATGAAGTGAGATAAAAACAGACTTATGGTATATTTAGAGAGAAAGTCAGGGAAGAGACTCTGATAGAAGTAAGGAAGTAAGTGAAGAAGGGAAAGAAAGGAGGCATATGGAATGAAAAGGTACTTGTTCACATTTAGGGATAACGTTTATCCTGGTTTTGAGCAAGAACAGAGCTAGATTTTAGCTAGGAAGTCTTTTCAGAGTGGTTTTGAAAGATGGAAGGGAGGGCATTGAATTGATGGATACAGGTAAGGAGTTCCAAGCCTTGGCAACCTTGTGCAAGTACAGACAATGCCCAGCAGATTTGATAGGTTTGCAGACAGACAGGAGTTTTTGGTCACTGGATCGCAATGAACAACTGGGAACATAGTTGTGTAGAATGTTTTTTAGTGCTGGACAGACGGATGCTGGATAATTTTGTAGGTGGTAAGAAGCTGTGTATTTGTTAGTTGATGAGGCAGTTCTAACCAGTTTAGGCTTTTTAGTGCTATACAGTCGTGGGTTCTGAAAGGGGTATTTGCTGCAAATTTTGTTATAGCATTGTTAAAGTTTTACATTTTGTGAAGCCTGGAGGTTAGTAAGGATGGGAGCACCATAAAGAAGTGTGAGGAGGAGATAAGTAGTGGCAAGTGTAGTCTTAGTTGTGTTGGAGAGGAGCTTTTTAGCTCTGTAAAGTATCACTAGTTTTTGATGAGTTTTTCTTATGCAATTTTGTATATGCAGGTCAAATGTAAGTTTTTTTTATTGTATTAGGGTGGCCTGTTGTTTGGATGTATAGAGGGTGTTAGTGAAAATGTTAAAGAAGGGGGTAACAAGGGCAGAGGCTTATGGTACAGTGGTGGTGACTTGGAGGTAAGGAGAGCGCATGGAGTGGCCATTTTATTGACTGATACCAATTGGACAGGTAGCTTTTGAAACACAGAAGGGTGGGCTGAGAGAGGCATAGTGAAGACATTTGAAGCAGAGGTTTGATGTGAGAAACTTTGTCAAAGACTTTAGACAAGTCTAGAAATAAGGAAAAGACTAGTTTGTCATTATCTCTAGCTTCATGGACAGTATCTTTATTAATTAGAAGGGCAGTGCTAGCACTATAGGAAGGAGAGAAGCCATGTTATATAGGGGATAAGAGTTCTTCTTGCAGGAGATAGTCGAACAATTGATTTTGGATATTTCAGGTATTTTGGCGAGGAGAGATAAGATTGCTATAGATCTAAAGTTATTAATGTCTGTTGAATTAAGCTAATCCAAAGCAACCTTCTCCCAAACCCTTTAAAAAACAAAGCCATACTATATGGCACATGCCACAGACTACCTAAGTGGTCTAATACCATATCTATTTCAGATGTCAACAACTCCAGCATTGAGACAACAACATTCTTGAAGCATCAACTGTCCGATCTAGCTAAACTGCAAGTATTTCTGCTTCTTGAACTGTTTTAAACTGTTTAAAGTTGTTTTTGCACCTGCACTTTTAAAGTTTGTCCTGTTTGTTGCATTTACCTGTTGAGGCTACACATTCAAGTGCGCTAGCCTGTGTTACATATTTATTGCATTTTCCTGCTGTTTGTTGCAAAAAAAGAAAAAAAACAAAAAAATGATCCTTGTTTCCCATCTTTCCTGACCTAGAGTAGTCCAAATGCAGGCTTTGCTGTATTCTGGACTTTTGGAAAGTTCCTGTGTTGCCCATTTCCTTTCTTGGATAAAGGGAAGCTTCTTTGTTCACCAGTGGCAGTGGGGAGCTTAGAGCAGCCTATCTTTCCCTGGAGGAGTGTTCCCAGCACAAGAATCTGGTAGTCTATTGGCAGTTTTGGGCCAATTTCTAGCTCTTTCAAGTCCCCCTGTATAAAACCCGCTTTGGCGTGGCTTTGCATGATTTTGCACATAGCACAGCATCGGGCAGCTCCGCTTAATTGGGTTTAAACCATTCTTGGCTCCACAAAGTCTGCTCTTCACTTTTTCCCTTAGAACTGATCTAGTTCTCATAATAAACACCCTATTCCTACTCTAAAGCCTGACACTTGCTCACTAAAGCAATTATATAAGTCAGCACTAAAAAATTAAAAGCACTACACCCTCACAAACTCCCCTTGAGTACCTTGTTCCCCATTGGCCCTTTTTTCAATTATAAAGGAATTCCCAATACTATTCTAGCATGTCCAAAGGTCAGTTGTCAATCTCCTCTCCGGTCCAGCAGGTGAATCTGGGAATCCTGAGGCAATGTTACAAAGAGGAATCTTGATGAGTGGATGGGAGATCGTAGGTTTACCCCGGGTATCACTTCTGTGTCACTATTAGACAGAGGCACAGTATACTAACCTCGAAAAAGGGCATAGCAAAATTCATTTAAAATGGGTGGCGAAAGCCAAACACACTCTGGCTAGGCTTATAAATGCCCTAGGGCAGATAGCCTAGTATGAACCTATCTGGGCCCATGGTTAGATCAAACCCTCATCATCCACAACCACGTCAAAAGAAATTGCTCTAACTTCAAATCCATGCTTTTCTGGACAAAAAAAAATTTCTCTTTTCCTCTCTTCAGATGCCAGAGCAGCTATTGGTAAGGAAGTCCTTCTATCTTCAGCTCAAATGTGGCCTTCCCATCATTGCCTCTGCCTCTAAACAAAACTCAACACACTTTATTGTTTATTTGATGATTCATTTCTATTTCTCCTCCTCACAAGCATCACTGCATTACACTAAACAAAGCTAGATCACTCCCCATCAAACCTAGATATGACCATCTCCAGGCACTCAACTATTTAAACCACTTCACCTACACTCTTTTACCCTACTCACTGTTAGACTACATAAAAAACATCAGCATGCAAACAACACAACTACTGACAAACATCTCCCACCCTTACCACCACTAGATCTTCCCTCCATCCCATCAGACATTCATTCTCAATCCTAGCTATCCCTCTGGCAATCCCCCTTCCCTCCTAAGATAAAGCTACATCTACCTAGCATTAGAAAATATTTTAGAACTCAGCCTTAACCAGCTTGTCAAATGCTCCTGCCTTGACAAAGGACATACCACCTAACTCTCCCATCTGCCATGAGTCAAATAACAGCTCAGCTACTTCTGATGGGACTTACATTCTTTCCTTAAATTTAATGCCTCCTCTTAGAACTCACACTTGGTATAATGCACTTGCTATGTACTTGCTTTATTTGTTAGAAATTAATGTTAGAAGCCATACTGCATGCTTGCATTTTTATTTTTATTTGTAAAAAGCATGTTGTTTACACCATTGTTTATATGCAAAATGTGTACTTTTGCTCATTTCTAATCAACTCACTTCACCCATGGGGGGCCTGAAAAGGGCAACTTTTGACAGTGTTTAACCCTGGTAACAAATATGACTAAAATAAAATAAACAGCAGACCTTTTACTACAGCTATGTATGTCCTGGATGCTTATGTGTTCCTTAAAATATTTTCCTGAATTGTTTTACGAATGTGACTCTTGGAGTTTAAGTCTAACGGCTATAAAGAGGTAAATGCTTTGGCTGGAGATCCATAAGGACCAGTTCTTGCCTTACTTGCCACATCTTTATTGGATCTATTCAATTACCTCAGGCATGAGTGGCCTTTTATTCTATGTGGTCTGGCCTTTACATGGGGATCTCTCTCACTGAATGTTACTCAGAAAGAAGGTGGATGCATTTCAAGCATAGGAAGGGGGAAGAGTCATGATGAATAAAAAAAAAGTCAAGGAGGATGCATTTGTTTTGGATACCAGATTTTCAATGGTTTTAAATGTGACTTTCAGGCATTGAAATACCATCCTGTTAAGGTTTTCACCGAAGCACTGATAAGATCTTCCTGTTGAAATAAACTGTGCTAATTATGAATGAGCACTGCTGATGGAGATATGTGCACCCATGGGTGTGTGCGTGCGTGTGTGTGTGTGTGTGTGTGTGTGTGTGTGTGTGTGTGTGTGTGTGTGTATGTGTGTTTGTGTGCGTGCGAGTGTGTGTGTGTTTGTGTGTGTGTGTGTATGTGTGTGTGTGCGAGTGTAGGTGCGTGCAGATGTGTGCGTATGTGTGCGTGTGCATGTGTGTGTGCGTGTGTGCGTGTGTGCGTGTGTGTGTGTGTGTGTGTGTGTGTGTGTGTGTGTGTGTGTGTGTGTGTGTGTGTGTGTGCATGCAAGGGGGTAGGTGGGCTGGGAAGCTGAAGGAGAGCTGCATTTTTTGATGTTTCATCCTCATTTAGTGTTGGATAGTTTTGTATACAATGCTGACTGTTTTTTGGGGGTTTTGTGCTTTTCAGTCTTCACGTGTAGTAAAGTGCAAGTTTTTAGTTTTACAAGGCTTTTCAGAGTTCTGAATATTATACCTTGACTTTGAAGTATCTGTCTGTTGGTTTAAACACATAAATCTATAATGGCAGCAGGTAGTACAGGTAATTAAATTGTTATTGCCTTTTTGCCCCTGACTAACAAAAATGCCAGGATTTTTCTTTACCACTCAGCTGACTACTGGCTACAGCTGCCATTTTCTGTATGCACTCTTTAACATGCTGTTCCTCATCCTCTCATAACTGATGTCCTTTACCCCTGATTCTGTTTCAGAGCATCAGACATGACTGTAACTTGTATTAGATACATACTCTTTCTACTTCTCTGTCTCCCTGTCTGCTACTCTGTTTGCTACCTGGTGCAACTCTGTACTGTACTGCATTGTATATGATAACTGAATTGCCACTGCTTAGAGGTAAATGCTTTGGCTGGAGATCCATAAGGACCAGTTCTTGCCTTACTTAAAATAATTTTGTATTTGATATGTTTCATCTATTGATGATAACTTATGAATTTATGTAATAAGTGTAAATGACTAATAACACATATCCTGTTTTGGTGCTTTCTTCCCCAGGTCTGTACTGAAAATGGGTGTGGTTAAATTGACTAACTTGTCAGCAAATGAAAATAAATAATAATAATGAAGCCTGAATTTTATACATACGTGCACACACACAGACACACACACACATATATATATAAAAATGTTAATATGTATCTATCTATATATATATATATATATATATATATATATATATATATATATATATATATGTATATGCATACATACATACACACAGGTCCAGTTTGTAATTTCAAAACTTTAAAACCTCTAACATCACAATCCCGAGGTTCAGATGTTTGAAGTTTTGAAACCTCCAAAAAAAAAACCTAAAACAATAAAATTTTAGCAATCACATTTTTGCAGGGTGGCAAGCCCCCCTGCACCTGCCACACTCCCTGCTACTTAAAAATACCAACTCCAAGATCACACTGCAGTGAAGAGAATGGTAAAGTTACCATTCTGCACTGTCACGTGATCTCAATTGTTCAGTTTTGAGATTTCAAAACTTCAAACATCTGAATGTCGGCATTGTGATGTTCGATGTTTTGAAGTTTTGAAATTACAAAGTGGACCCATACTTATATATTAGCATCTTTGTTAAACATGACATTAAAAGGTGACAAAGGCACTATCTTTTATTTTCATGCAGTATACATTTTAACAATTTCATTCACTCCAACAATACATCAATCATCAATGACTCAATTACTGCCTTGCCTTAAATGTCATTCCTCTTCCTGCATACTATTCTGTATATATTGTTCCCACAAATTCCATTTATTTCTGTGCAATGTGCTCCTTCTCTTTTCTAAAGATCTCAGTTTTATTTCTTTTATATCCATTACAATATTCAGTACTTCACTTACAGCTGGTTTAGATTTTGGATTCATTTTTCTAGTAAATGCTTTTTTGTTGCCAATAGCATCAAACTTAGTAAGGCCTGGGCAGTTTAGATCCTATAGCCCAGCTCAGAAGAATCATTTTCTAAGTTGCAGACATTTGTTCCCCCAACATTTCTGACAAACTATTCTGTATAAAATTTTAAAAAACTGACAGCTCATTGCATTCCCATATAGACATGTTCCCAATTACCTCTCTTTTTCCCATCACACGTTCAAAAAAATTTATATACTCAGCTTTCCTAGTATATCCAATATGTAACATCTATTTTGGCATTTGCTAACAACTGAAGGAAAAATTCTCTGAAGTCTGCTTCGGGTATAAAATTCCTATGCAAACACTTCCAATTAAAATTCCTAAACCTTCTGAACTTTGTTGCATACTTGAGAGCCATTCACACATCTTCCCATTGTTCCTTTGTATACTGTCTTTCCATTCTCTTTTCCCATCTTTTCTAATTTTCTGTGATTGATTCTTATAGTTATCATGCAATATTGTATATGCCCTACTAAGTATCCCTTGTTCTGTTCTAGACTCAGCTAAGAACAGAACCATAGCTATTCTTTCATTTGACAATCCCCCTTTACCTTTCTCTTTGCATATTATTTGTCATTCCCTAGTAGGGAAGATAGTCTCTTACCTGCAGTCCAAACTTCTGCTTAGCCTCATCTCACTCTGTTTCCTTTCCCTGTCTAGGTATCTCCTCCCAAAACTCTTCATTCTTTGTTAATTTGTTTAGCAAATTTCAGTTGCCTTTTGCCTGCATTTGATACTCTACTTGTAATCATCCCTACTGGTAAAATCTCCTTTTTTCATTCCCATATTGGCTTGGTTTTTGAAGGCTTTCTGCTGCTTTATGAAGATAATGTTCTATATGGTTAGTATTCTCTTTAAGGACCTGAATTCATAATCCTACTTTATCCTTACTTCTCATTTCCCCATTTTATCATTATCCCTTTCCATGTTTACCTACAACCTAGTGCATGTATTGTGTATATAAGGCTTAATTGCATAGCTTTAAAATATCCATTCAAATCAGGCAATCCTAAACCACCTTCCTCTGTGGTATGAATCAGCTTATCCATTTAACTCTAGCCCTCATCCATTCCCACAAGAATTTCTTCAACTCTTGATTGATTATACTGCACAGCTTTTCCTTTGGCTGATAAAATTATGTGTGCCTGTATGTAAAACTGAAGAACTAGAAATATTTTCACTGCTCATATCTTATTACTTATATCCATAATTAAAAGTTTCCAGTTTCTCAATTTTTATATTATCTTTTTTAGTCTCTTTCCACATATCCTTAGCTGTCATAATATAATCATTTTAATCCATAATACTTTATCTTATCATGTCCCCATAAATATGAGCATTGAGCCAATTAATGTGTGGATACATAGTTTACTGCTGTACTAATATAAAATTTGTTTTTTAGTCATTTGTGTTATACACTGAAAAGACTTGAATCTGACTCAAAATATTCAGCAACATCAAGATATCCTTTTCTAGATTATCAAATACAAATAATATCATCTATGAATAAAGCTAACTTTTCTTGAATTCTGTATCAGTTATATCTTTGAGCATGTGCGTCCCTCATTTTATTTGCTAATGCCCCTAAATATAAAGCAAATGACAAAGGGGAGAAATGAAACCCCACTTGTTCCTTAGTTCAAACACATCTTGTAGGAGTGGAACCCTCCTACCCTAATCAAATGCTACCATTGCTCTCTACATAATAATCTACCTGCCCCATAGAATGTCTTCTCTACATCAAGCTCCATCAATAATAGCAGTGTTTTTCTTATACTCGGTTCCCTCTAGTTTATCATTGTTCTAGTAATGTTGTAAATGTTTGCATCCCCTCCAAAAAAAAAACTGCATTGATCCATATCAATCAGTTTTGGTAACACCATTGCCACTGTAACAGCTAGTATAAAGATGAACACTTTATAATCATGGTTCAAAATGTAAATGTATCTATATGAAGCTAAGTCTGAAGGGTTTTGATAATGCAGCCACCACAGCTTTTCTCCAAGGTGCTGGTACTCCTTTACCATTTTAGAATATTGTTAAACAAAACCTTTGAGATCTCATTCTTCCCTCTCAAGCTCCAGACTTCCACAGGAATACTATCTATTCCTGGGGACTTCCCTGCTGATTGATTATACTTCACTGTACTATCTAATCTCTTAGTTAATTACTGAGCATAATCTTTCTCTAATCTTAGCATAATTAATTCTTCCATAAAAGTTTCCATTTCTGCCTTTTCGTGATTTTCGTATTCTTCTGCTTTAAACAGATTATCATCTTTTCTTTTTCTTTTGGCTGTTCCCATTAAGGGTCACCACAGCACATCATCTGTTTCCATTTCTTCCTGTCCTCTGCGTCTTGCTCTGTCACACCAACCAACTGCATGTCCTCTCTCACCATATCCAGAAACCTTATCTTAGGCCTTCCTCTTTTCCTCTTACCTGGCAGCTTCATCCTTAGCATCCTTTTCCCAATATACCCAGCATCCCTCCTCAGCACATGTCCCAAACCAATGCAATCTCACCTCTCTGGCTTTGCCTCCAAACCGTCCAACCTCGGCTGACCCTCTAATATACTATTCTTAATCCTGTCTACACTCGTCACATCCAGTGCAAATCTTAACATCTTTAACTCTGCCACATCCAGCTCTGACTCCTGCCTTTTTGTCAATGCCACTGTCTCCAACCCAGATAACATATCTTTAAACAGATTATCATACAATTTCCAAAATATATCTAATACCTCTATGTGATCACTGGTTATTTCTCATGTTACAGGCTACCTAAGTCTGTCAACAACTCTTTGTACTTTCTGTTGCTAAGTCATTGTGCTATAAGTTTTGTGCTCTGGAGTTATCAACAACTATTTTTCTAAACTCATGCATATTATGCAAATAATCTTTTGTTTTCCCTTTATCAGGTTCCACTTGCCCCTCTTCTTGTTCTGTCAGTTTTCCATTATTTTGTAATACTTTAACCTTTGTCAACCTTTCTGAATAATTCCTATTACTTCTTTTTCTCATACCTCTTTCTGCCTTACTTCTACCATGTTATAAACTTCATTTTCACTGTATCCCTCTGAGTAGTTATCCCTTCTGAAGAAATATCTTTCTTCCCTAATATGTCTTGAGTTATTTGCAATTCCTGTTACATAAAACTGTGTTCTGTTTAACGACTAAGTCGTAAAACATCATCATCTATTTTTCACTCCATTATCTTGCATTTTTGTTGTACTTTTTGTTGCTGTATTATCTGAAATAGTCACTGGATGTGTGCTAAAGCTTTCAATTAAATGCACATTCCCAAGAGATATAATTTCTACCTGGTCTTGCCAAATGTTATTCTTTTGACCCCTGTCTGGAAGTAGGTTTAGCAGCTAGGCTATTTCCTGCCATGGGCATTTCTCTGTGTTTGCTCCTCATGGTTTTCCATTTACACAGGGATTATTTTTTGCACTTCTACAGATGCCTAACTACCCGATTGCTCATCATCCACATGGGAGTTCTTAGGTCTTGGTACTTGATCCAGAATTTATCAAATAAATGCAAGGTGAACATTTTATAAACACTTTCATAATTTTCCAATGTTTGCCGGTGCAAGAACATTTAAATACCTTGATGGCTTGCTTAATGGTGTTCTAACCTGATGAAGTATCATGAAATGTTCTACCGTTTGATGTACTTTAACAATGCTGAGCTCAAGCGGCTGCAACAGAACATCGCACTTGCTTTGTAACTGCTTTCTGCTAACCTGACTTGGGTGTTTTAATAATTGTATTAGCCACTAGACTTCTTACTTCTCATGCAGTTTTTATGTATGTTTAGGTCACACACTGCATTTCTATCTTTGCCTTTGATGTATTGTGTTCACAGTCTGAGGTTACAGGCTCTCCAACTCTTAACAAAACTAAAATGCAGCTGTGAGCAGTCTCAAATTAAGTCATAGGTTTCAGTTCTTAGTTTTAAGTTTGTTTTAGTGCAGCATTGTTAGCAGGCCTAATTTTGCTGTTTTGTTTTTCTACTGCATATTATACAATGACATCTGCAAACCTTTTTGTGGTCATGTTAGACCATAGCACAGCTTCTCAGCCCACTTGTTTCTATATTCTATTTCTTAATAGTCTACTTTATGCATGCTTTTCCACACTCCACACACTGACTTACTTTCTGATATCAGTTCCTGTCTGTAGCTGTGCTTTCTTCTGGGGTGTTCAGCTGATTTCTAACAATGAGCCAAACACTTATTGTTGTGTTTGTGGCTCTTATTTGGTCATTAGTATGCTCCTCCTTTAAACAGATTATTTGGTCACCATGTGCCTTTTAGCCTGACTGACTTCACTATGTTTTGTGTTACACCACCCTTCTTCCGCCCACAAAGTATGAGAATAAGTTACATTCATACTGCTGATGTTTGTTTAATGCATGTGTTAAATTCCACACTATTGTTTACTCCGGTAGCTTTCTGCAACAGGTTGAGGTGGCCAATTTTTTTTTTTTTATATTCTCTGTAAGGCTGTTACACATAGCTGGAGCTATCTTACTGAATGCACTTTCAATGAATGATAGAAAGATGGTCTGTGTAACTGGGTACAATCATTGCACCCAAGTGTGTATGTTTGAGTTTTTGATAGTTGGTTTGATAAGGAGATAGAGACAGTATAGGTTTTGTAGGACTTTAAAAACAAGAGTATTAAAGACAAAACCTGCTCTAGCTATAATGGGAAATTGTTTTTCTGTAATGTGCAACAATGTTCTCCAGAGATTCTTTTGAAGTAGGGTGGTGTTATGGGCATAACAAAATGTAATGACTGGTACTCCATTGATAGAAGAACATTATTACCTACACCACACCTGGCTTCAAAGGCAAGTAAACTGGATAGTTTGGAAGAGGCCTTAAGTTGTGATGTAACTTTGTTAATTTCAGATTATGTATGATATGCAAAGGAAAGATTTTGATCAAAAGTAATGTTGTGATATAACTGATGTGCTGTTTAGGGCAATTATCTGCCTGTGTGATTAGTAATGGTGATGCATTTTGCATGTTTTAGCATACAGTGTGTGGAAATTGACATGATAGTAGTTGTGTATTATAGGTTCATAGGCAAATAATAGGCTATCATTCTACAGACTATTGTAAGCCTAGCCAATAGCCAGACATCAGAATCAAATCCAGTATCTTGTATTTGTGAGGTAAATACCATGACTATTATGCCCCCTTCCTCCTAACAAGTTTACTAGTATGAAGCCAATTGCACATTGCTGTAAAACTGTACCGTAAAAGATTATTTTATTCATTAAGTTCACTATACAGGATGCAGCTGACCTGTGGATAATCCTAGGAGCAATATTTTATGAAGCGTAAGAGAAGAAGAGGTCAAGGACTGACTCTTGAGGAACCCTTTTGTTGATAATACCTGCCACTGAAGAATTGCCAAGAGGGAATAAATGAATCCTTAAACAACATTGCTTTACTTTATCTAAGACAAACTGGCTCCCAGTACAAGCCATTTCCAACCTTCTTCCTGGCTACCAACTAATCATATTGTTCCATCAAGATGCCCCATTTCCACTTGCAGTAACACTTATCACTGTCACCCCAACCTACAAACTCAAAAGCCAGGATACAGTAGGCCCTACTATCCAACCACAATCTACTAATCTAGATAGCTTTGACTTTTGTTTCTCTTTATTTGCTCATAAGGTGTTGAAAATGGTGCCATTGGTAAAAGAATGAATCGCTGCAAATGTATCATCAGTAAACTCAATTGTCTGATTGTCAAATACAATCAACATATAAGTATGGACAATATATGCACTGATGGTGCAGATTTAAAAAAAAAACATTCTGCAGCACTATTGAAACAAATAAGGGAAGTTTCCTGCCAAATTTCTTTTAGTAGTATAAATAGCCCCCCCCCCGGAAAAGAGGCCACTAGCATAGCGGTACCAACCCAGTCAATAAAGGATAAATATGATAATTAAGTAAATAAATAAAGTTGGGATATGGGATATGTATACAATACGAGACAGCAACTATAAATAAGGTGTAGCTGGTTGCCCAGGGAGATTTGATGTACCAAAACCAGGACAGATGAACTTCAGATCAACTATACAATATGCAACAGAGTTTATGGAAATACTACACTGAGAGAAAATGAATATGACACAAAGATGTGAGGAATATGACAGAAAAGTAGTAGAAGAGGACAAGAGGTTGCGGTGAGCAGGACTTTGAAGTTACAAGCATTCCCATAATGCAAGAATATGGGTAGTGAGAGTGAGAAAATAGAAAATGAGTGAATACAGGAGACAAGACGAAATAGTGGATTTAAAGATATAAGAAAAAGAGAGGAATCAGAAGCCTTTGTTTTTTTTTTTATTGATATTCTGTTAGCCATCTTGCCCTGTCATGTTTTTTTTTCCTTCAGTCTCCACTTCTCCACCTTGCAACTCTGAGAAAGTCACTTAAACAGGCAGAGTTGCTCTTTAAAAAGGCACTCACTGTTAGGGAGCTTACCTAACTAACAAATAAATTAAAATTAAAAGCTTGTTTTTTTCACATATTGCACTTATTTGACTGCCTGCACTTTTAAAAAGTTTTTTGTTTAAATAATTTGTTTAACTGTTGTAATCCACACACTAAAGTGTGATACCTTTTCGGATCGTTTGTAGTCATTTAAAGCTGTTTTAAATGTATTTTTTACTGTTTTTGCCTTATCTTTTTAAAAAAAAAAAACAAACAAAAAACAAAAATATTCCTTGTTTCCTGCCTTTCTAAGCTAGTATAGTCTAGTTTTCAGGCTAGTGCTGAATTCAGGGCTGTGATACTAGTTTCTGAGTTCCCCATACCTTACTTGGATAAAAGGAAGTTTCTCTGTTCACCTGTGAGAGAGAGGAGCTTTGAGCAACCTATCTGTCCCTGGAGGAGTGGTTCCAGCCCAGAAGTTAGTAGTTTATTAGCCATTTTGGGATAATTTCTATCTTTTTCATTTCCCTGCTATAAAAACTGCGTTTGCACGGTTTTGCGCACCGGGCAGTGCCAGTTAACTACGGTTAAATTATTCCCAGCTCCACTAGTCTCCTCTTCAGTTTTTCCCTTGAAACTAGTCTAACTCTAAACCTAAGCACTCAAAAAGCATCTTACAGCCCAGCACTTGCTCAGACCTAATAGCAAGCACTAATATACCCTGACACTGATTGCCCAGCAGGGCAAGGCTCTTTATTCACCCCTCACCAACCAAGCGACTAAGCAGCTCAACCTACTATTCAGGCATGACCAAAGGGCAACTTCAGGTGCACTCTCCAGTCCAGCTGGTGAATCTGGGTATCCTGAGGCAATGTTACAACTGCCTCATGTACACAGACAACCCTCTCCTCCTACCACAAAACACTAACATATGCGAGAGATGCAATTATACAGCCAAACTGGAAGCTAAGCTGTCTCTACCCAAGACTGGAACAGACAGTCAAGAGGAGAAGGTTAACACCTGCACCACAACTCCAGCCGCACACAGACCTACTAAAACAGCACTGCCAAAAAATACAAATAAATACACAAAATCATACTCGGAGGCTCTAAATAAAAACCTGAAAAAGCATCAGAGACCTCCAAAGCAGGCACCCAAACAACCTGCACTTCCTGTCACAAACCAGACAACACATAAAACACAAAATCAGTATGTCGCACAATCGCAGCCCTTAAGGCGAAATAACATACCTAACACACTAATAATAATAGGTGACTCTATAGTCAGGCAAACTGACGTTCCACTCACTAGGTTGGACAAGCAGAAGGTTAGTGTTAGCTGCCTGTCTGGAGCCAGAATCCACCACATAACACAAGCACTCAGGTCACTCCAGAACAAGTACAAATATGACTCTGTCATTGTTCATGTTGGTGTGAATGACCTGAGATGTACCTCCCTGGACTACATGAAAAGAGACATGGAAGAGCTCTCTGATCATGTAGCCCAGGCTGGCATGATCCTGACCCTGAGTAGCATCCTGCCCTCTCCAAGAATGATACCACAGTATAAAGAAAAAATGATCAATTTCAACAATTGGCTCAGCTTCTGGTGTCATTCAAAGGGGATTCAGAGTCTGTCAGCCTGGGACAACATGCTCGACAAGCCACTTGCACCTGTCACCCCTAGGCTTTTGAATACTGGCCAAGGCTCTTGCTGCCCCCATAGTGCCTTTTTTAGGCAAGGCTCAAAAGTCAAACCCACCTCCGTAAACAGCACAATTAACAAAAAGCTGAGGGTTATGCTACTCAACGCCAGGAGTTTAAATCTCAAAATACACATGCTCGAAGCACTCCTCAGTATGGAAAATGTTGACATCTGTGCAGTAACTGAAACCTGGTTCAAGGCTCCAGAGAGCACTCCAGCACTACTGGGCTACAACACATACCACATGTTTCGGCCACAGAACACGGACTGAAACATAAAAGGAGGGGGTGTATCCATATTCATCAAGGATACCTACACCTCCAGGTTAGTGGCGCAGCATGATACCTCTGAGATCATCTATGTGCAACTAACATCGGGCAAATCTGCAATGCAAATTGTGGCCTGCTACAGATCACCCTCCATGACCCAGGACCACCAGTCCATCTTTCTGGAGACACTGGAAAACATGAAGGTCCTACCAAACACCCTGATATTGGGCAATTTCAATTACCCTACTATTCACTGGGAAAACTACTCGAGTAGAAATTCCTAGGCCCAGTGCTTCCTGGAATTCATCAACTCTAACGCCCTGGATCAGCTGGTAAACTCCCCTACCAGAGGTGAAAACATATTGGACCTGGTCATCACCAAGATGGGCGACAGGTGTTCCACACTGGAGGTCAACCCGTCACTGGTTAGATCAGACCATAAACTAATCACTCTGGATGTCCACACCCCACCACCACCCCAACTAAGGAAACCACAGTAAAAAACATTTCTAAAGCAAACTTCACCTTACGTAAGACAGAGGTGGTAAGTTTCACAGCCCCCTTGCTAAAGGATAATGCTGCCTAAGATGTAAAAACATTTACAAATGCACTCTATGAGCACCTACAAGGATGTGTGGATCGTACCATCCCTAGCAAAACCAAGACTCACTCCTCTAAGAGAAGGAAACCAGTTTGGTGGACTCCTGCAATAAACAGGCTATACAATAGAAGGAGGAAACTAGTTCAGAAAAAAAGCAAATCCCAAAAAGGAAAGACATCCCTGAACAGTATCAGTAAGAAACTGAGGTCCCTCATGAAATTATCCAAGGCTAACTTCGAAAGGAAAATAGCCAAGAATTCAAAAGATAAACACAAAGCCTTCTTTAGCTATGTTAAAAATCTAAGTGGCAACTCGCAGATATGCACTGAACTAGTTGCAAAATAGCACAAAATATACTGAACCTACTGCTGACATTCTGGCAGATAGATTCAGTGCAAACTTCACTCCCCTCTCACCTCCAAAAGGGCCCACAACAATACCGGAAAAGTGTAGTGTCCCATAAATCACAGACGCACAGGTGAAAACAGCCCTTTCAAAAGCCAAAAACACAGCATCAATGGGACCAGATGGTGTCACAGACTGCATCTTGCACGAACTACAGAACGGACTAATACCCCACCTAAACACGCTGTTCAACCTCAGCCTCTCCACAGGCTACATGCCCATAGAATGGCGCATAGCAATGGTTATTCCTCTCCACAAAGGAGGGGCTACAACTGACCCTGGTAACTATTGCCCCATAAGTCTGACTAGCCTGGTCTGCAAGGCTATGGAGCACATCATCATGGAACTCATTAACAAAGACATTGGGAATCTCCAAACACTTGACCCGACCCAGTTCGGCTTTGTTAAGGGCAGATCATGCCTACTAAACCTGGTTGACTTCTTCGAGACAGTCACCAAGGCCATAGATGAGGGAAAGGTGGTTCACACAGCCTACCTTGACCTTGCCGAGGCTTTCGTCACCATTCCCCACTCGGGTATTACAGAAAAACTCACCAGCCTGAACATAAACCCCTACGTCACGAGATGGGTTGCCAACTGGCTTACAGACAGAACTCACACGGTAAGAATAGCAGGCTCCAGGTCCGACTCTAAACCAGTCACAAGTGGTGTCCTGCAAGGCTCAGTCCTGGGACCCCTACTGTTTGGCATAAACTTCTCAAAAGTACAGGCAAACACAGGATGACTATAGCTAACCAAGTTCGCCGATGACTGCAAACTGGGAGCCATAACTGACTCTCCAGCTGACACAGACATCCTCCAAAAGGGCCTTTCTGAGATGGACATCTGGTGTCAAAGTCATAGCCTCAAGCTAAATGCCAAAAAATGCATAGTCATCCCATTTGGGAAAAACAAAACGCCCATGAATTACCACATAGGTGGCAGCTCCCTTAATACAGAAGAGGTAATAATAGATCTGGGGACCCAGGTAGATAGTAATCTCTCCTTTGACAGTCATATTGCCAAAGTAGTTAGGAAATCCTTCTATGTGGCCCATCTAATTACTAAAGGGTTCGCATCTAAAAATAAAGAGGTTATAGTGCCCCTCTACTCGTCACTCATTAGACCCATCATAGAGTACAATGCCCCATTTGGGATGTACCTCACAAGACACTTCCAACAGCTGGAAAGACCACAAAAGTACCTCACCAAGAGGATTACTGGTTTCAAACATATGTCCAATGCAGTCCTTTTGAAAAAACTCTGGCTGTACTCAGTGGCATATTGCTTACTCAGAGGTAATCTCTGCCTGACTTACAAAGCCATGTCCAACTCAGAATTGATGGACATACTCCACCTAAAGAAATCCAAGTCGCTGCGAGCCACACGCTCTAATGAGCTAAACCTCACCACAACAATAAATAGAACATGCTGGAGGGATAGATTCCTGTCACAGAGACTCCCCATGCTTTGGAACAAAATTCTAAAATTGCGTCAGGCAGAGCTCCTCACTAACACTTTTCAAGAGAAACCTTGACAAGTGGATGGGTAACAGAAAATACATCCCTGGGATCCCTTCATTGGCTCTGCTTGACAGAAAGCCAACACACTCTGGCTAGGCTTATAAATGCCTTCAGGCAGATAGCCTAGTACCCACCTATGAACCTATGAACCTATGAACCTATGTACCTATGAATCTATGTATCTGTTCCTTTTTTTGCCTACATTCTGTTCTTGTAACACCTTGCACTGTACTAATCCGAGTCAGCAGCAACTATATATGATTAACTGAAGACTTTTTAATGACATGTGCTGTCAGTAGCAGTAAAGGAGGCTGTTTACATGTCATGAAAGCGAAAACATGACTAGAAAGTTTTAGAGCAGTCAATATCAAGGAGTAGAAAACACATTAATCACTAACAACTGGAATCCTATGTCAAAAATTATTGTAGTCCACCTCAGAATGCTGTAGAATTACTGTCCAGCTTTTTCCTTGTAGTATGCAAGTATCATAATTCTGTATTTTTAAAGTTTTAATGATGCATCTTTGGTGTTTTTTTAGGTCGTATCTAAAACTCCCATGCACCCAACCATTAACCAAATATGAAAAAAATATATCTATAACCAAAGAAACATCAGGTTATGTAAAAGAATCAGAACTGGTATAGCATCACTGCAGCCTTTTTTTTTTCTTTTTGTCAGTGCCGTCATTTTGGCACATGAGGCAGTGCACACAGCACTATGGAATCTGGCCTTTTTTTTTAAACAGCAGAGCAGCAGGCCCCACATGGGGGCTACTATGCCTTATTTTATCCTATCTCATGTCTCACATTTAGGAGAAGGCCAGTTTGACATTACTCTAAGAAGAAGTAGATCTGAATGTGTTTATTTTTGTACACAAAAACTGAGTCAGAGATCTAACTACTAACTGGTTAAAAAAAGGAAACCCGGCAAAGATAAGGAACATCAGGAAATGAGACTACGTTTATTTATTTACTGGTTCAGCAAACAGAGATGTGCTAATACCTTTGTTTTCTTCATCATGTTACTAATTACAGTCTTGTTTCCTGAAGTTCACCACTGTGTATTTAGTTTCTTTCTTTCTTTAAGCATTAGTAACAGGATGCTATAAACAGTTGACACTTGCATGCTAGCTATTATGCATTGTTTCACATTCCCAGCCACAAAGGTCCCTAATGCTGTCTCTGAGTGAGTTTCAGTTTTTATACAGTTTTATAAATTATAAAGCCTGCATTTTAACAGTTTTCTTCTACTTATAAAATGTATCCCAGTATATTAATTAAAAATAATCATGTAATTCTAGAAATAAACTTCAAGCATGGAACAGAAAGAATGTTTTTGAACAAACATCTGGTTAAAATAGAATGTTAAATACATTTTCACTCTTACAGTACTTGGTTGAACTTACTCATTGTAAAGCAATGAACAATAAAAAAAAAAAAGAAAGTAGCAATCATTCCTTCACAGAGTTGTTTGATTTAATTGACATAGATAAGATATATTAAGATCAATGAAATAAATAGACTGCAGAAGGTCCGTAAAACCCAAAAAGTCAGAAGTTTGATAAAACAAATTAATACAGTAATTAGGACTATCCATAGAGATCCATGTGATATAACAGAAGTAAACAGGATATATTACTGTACAGCTAAATTAATAATTGATAAAGTTCTATCACACACACACACACACTCACACACACACACACACACACACACACACACACACACACACACACACACACACACACACACACAGATATAGATAGACAGACACACACACACACACACACACACACACACACACACACACACACACATACACACACAAAAGGCATTATTGAATTCAAGAATGGAATGAGTTATATAAAACAGTGTTAGACTGAAATCACTCCTTAAAGAAATAGATTTAATTACGAGTCCTAAATGATGAATACATTTTTTTCCATTGGCTGTTCATATGATTGTTAAACGAAAATTCAGATTTAATCAAAATTCCAAGAATTCATGTACCTCCAGTAATATAAAACTATTCACTTTAAGTGGACATTTTAGGGTAGGATTCCAAAAATATAGTACCTGGAATTTATGTATCTATTTTTTTATACTTAAATTTAAGCCTGTTGTTGCCCAAGCTGAGAACTCTTCTAGAAATTAATTCCTAAACAATCCTTTTTGGTATTAGCAATGAAATTTATCTTACAGCTGTCTGCATATTTAGCAAGTCAACACTGTTTGTTTGATGGACTGCAGGAGAAAACCAAATTACACAGAAATGGCCCCAGGACTGAGCCTTGTACAATGCCAACAGACACAGTCAAGTGATTAGAGTTGGTACCTTGAATAGAAACACACTGAGTCCTATCAAACAACCAGGTGTTTATCCAATTCATTAAGAAAGTGTTTTATCTGTAGCTCTTTTAAATGTTGTTAATAGATTTGTGGAGTAGACTATCAAAAACATTGTCTAAAGCTAAGAAAATAACTGCCACTTTCAAACCATTATCAAGTACAATAGTGACTTGATCATAGAATTCATTTAGATTTGTCAGTGTAGGCTTCCAGCAGTAAATCCATGTTGGTATAAGTTAGTGCTGAATTTGTGGTTCATATTATCAGAAAGTAAGCTCAACAGACATTTCTCAAAGCATTTACAAATTATTGATGTAAAATTATTTAGTGTACAATTAGCTTGTTCACCTTTAAAAAAATGGTGAGGTGATAGATGTTTTCCAAAACAATGGAACTTGACAAGTAACTAACAGTTTGTTAAATATTTTATGTATGTTATTAATAACTAAATAACACTTTGTCACAACAGTAGCTGGAATGTCTGATTTCAGGGATAATTTACTGGCAGCTTTTTAAGTTCATTTACAACCAAATTATAAGGTACAAATGGGTAGGCAAAATTATCTGTACATAAAGATTCAATAAGTATTTCATGGTGTGCTGTTAAGTTGCTAAGTGATTGATAAAAATAAGCACTAAATTCCTCAGCAATGAGTTTGGGTTAGACAGAATTTCTCATTTAGATAGAACAGATATTATTAAGTGACTATTTTTACTTTTCAATATTTTTTAGGCAATGTCATAACAACAAAATTCTCAAAGTAAAACAAAATCCACTAGAGACAAACTCAAGGTTCTGCTACTTAATTCTAGGAGTCTAAATCGGAAACTACTCTCACTGGAAGCACTCCTTACCTTGGAAGATGCCGATGTCTGTGCAGTCACACAGACATGGTTCAAGGCTGCAGAGACCACTCCAGCTATGCAAGGCTACAATGCCTTTCACATGTTCAGACCCCAAAACAAGCATGAAAGAATTAAGGGTGAGATGTATCCCTCTTCATTAAAGACAAATACACCTCAAGAGTGGTCAAACAGTATTACTCCCTAGAGATACTCCAAGTCCAACTAGCTGTAGGTAACCCCCCCCCTTCCATATCATTGTTAGCAATAGGTCTCCCACCATGAACCATGAGAACCACTCTGCCTACCTGGACCTACTTGAGTCACTCACTATACAGCCAGATACCTTGGTCATGGGTGATTTCAACTATCCTTCCATCAACTGGGAGTCATATATGAGCACAAACACACTCACCTTAAGGTTCCTGGACTTTATTAATACAAATGCTCCTAGACTTTATTAATACAAATGCACCCCCCCAAGGGGCTGAAATGTCCTAGACTTAGTACTTACCGACACAGGGAGTCTCTCTACTACCCCTGTGTGTTGCCTTCCCTGGTAAGGTCTGATCATAAATCAGTCTCATTCAAAGTTACAATCATATCTGACCCCCCCCCCCCCAGTGTGAAAAGGATGAAAAATGTCTCCAAAGCAAACTATAGCCTCCTAAGTGATGGCATAAATAGTTTCAAAGCCCCTGCCACCACTGCCAGCTATGACTCCTATATAGAGATGTACACAAATGCCCTGTATAAACACCTATACAAATATATAGACTCGTCTGTACCTGAATGGATCAAAACCAATGCCTCACAAAAAAAACAAGCCACCCTGGTGGACAAAAAGCATAAATAGGTTATACAACAAGAGGACAAAACTAATGTCTAAGAACAAGAGGGAACTGACTCAGCAGAGGAAGGACGCCCTCCACAGCTTGAACAAGCAAATTAGATATCTTGCAAAGTCCACTAAAGCCAATTATGAAGCTAAACTGGCATCCCTAGCTAAGTACAACCACAAGGCATTCTTTAGCTTCATCAGAAATCTAAAAGGGAAGGCCCAGCTTACTGCCAAACTAGTAGTGGATGCTACCACTCATACTGACCCTGAGGGCATCGCCAACCTACTAGCAGACAGATTTGGTGCAAACTTCACCCCCCTGTCCCCACCAGACATACCCCAAAGCATACCTGTCACCAATCCTCTACCTATTATCTCCAAAGAGCAGGTCACAACTGCACTGTCCGTGGCCAAAACACACCTTCTATGGGACCAGATAACATCTCAGGCTGCCTCCTAAATGGTCTAAAACAGGACCTAGCAGAACAACTTGGCACTCTCTTCAATCACAGCCTAAGTACTGGCTTTGTCCCATCAGAGTGAAAAACAGCAACAGTAATTTCCTTGCACAAAGTTGGGGGGGGGGGGTCCATCAGCCGAGCCTGGGAACTATAGACCCATAAGCCTAACCAGTCTTATCTGCAAGGATCTGGAGAAAACTATCATGGACATTATCAACAAAGACATATGTGAGCTTCAAACTCTTGACCTGACCAATTTGGCTTCATTAAGGGTAGATCATGTTTATTAAACCTGGTGGATGTATTTGAGAATGTCACTAAAGCCCTGGATGAAGGCAAAGCAGTGCATACAGTCTGTCTTGACTTAGACAAAGCTTTTGACACAATTCCCCACTCAGGCATCATTGAGAAACTCACCCAGCTGAGTAATGGAGAAGTAAATGAAATAGACATTGAGGTTATGGAGTACATGCAAAGTGAAGGATTTAGTGTAGAAAATCTACTTCAGAAAGCACCACAACAGGATACAGCAATGGATATCAAATTAAGGGGAACTAAGTGGAACAGGGAGCAATTGGTCGGGTACCATATGAAGATATTTTGGAGCCTTCCACAGGAAACCAGTATAAATGCTCACTTGAAGCTAGACAGCAAAGGAAGGAACAGAAAACTGTGGAAACTCTGATGCAATCAATGTTGATGAGTGATAGACCAGTGAGTTCCCATATGACAAAGCAATGGATAGAACAGAATGAAATTGAAGAGAATGTGCCACAGGAAGATGGTATAGAACTTTCTATAGAATGCCCACAGTAAATGGAAAACAAGGGATGTGCCCTCAGTTTGGAAGAAAATGAGTTAAGATAAGAGTTGTTTGATTTAATAGACATAGATAAGATATATTAAGATCAACGAAATAAATAGACTGCAGAAGGTCAGTAAAACCCAAAAAGTCAGAAGTTTGATAAAACAAATGAATACAGTAATTAGGACTATCCATAGAGATCCATGTGACATAACAGAAGTAAACAGGATATATTACTGTACAGCTAAATTAATAATTGATAAAGTTCTATCGCAAGAACACAGGGTAGTGAGGGAAAGGAAGGGGATTAATTGAATACCATTATGGAAGTACTGAACAGAGAAAACTATAAAGCAATTAAGTCAATAAGTATCACTGTTAGAAGACTACAGAAGAGAGAATAGAGCAACAAAAATACTAAGAAAGATAGATGTGATGAAAGCAATGTGGAGTATTAGAAAAGAACAGGATCTATCATGAACTATTGCAAATAACAAACTAAAAATTTCAGCACAGCCGGAAAAACTTAGAAGATACCAGATAAATAAAAAGTAAAAGTACAAAATAAGTGATTTATTGATGACCCAAAAAAGTTTTATAGAAAAGTGGGAAACAAAGTAAAAGGAATTGAAAGACCTCCAAAATAAGAAAAAAAAGATACATTTTGGAGAAGTATCTATGATGATCCTGTGGAACATAACAAAAATGCTAAATGGATAGAAGAAGTAAAAGAAAGAGTAAGAAGTTTAAAGGTACAAGATATGAAATGGGATGAAGTAACAGCCAGAGAGATTGAAACAAAGTTAAGAAAAGCCTCTAACTGGAAAACCCCAGGCCCAGATGCAGTACCTAACTTTTGGTTAAAAGCATTAACATCTTTGCACGAAGATTTAGCCATGAGTAAGAACTATTTATATGCGCAACCCGAACAGATGCCAACCTGGCTAACAACAGGAAAATCAATGCTCCTACTTAAGAGTGAACCTACAAGCTACCCTAAAAATTATAGACCTAATAATTTCCCTTTTGATGATGTATAAACTATGCACGGGAATTGATGCTGACAGAGTTTATAGTCATTTAGAAGAAAACTCAATTATGGTAGTAGAACAAAAGGGCAATAAAAGAAAGTCATATGAAACAAAGAATCATTTGTTTTTAAATAAAATCATATCAGGGAATTGTAAAAAGGGGAAAAATCTAAGTATGGCATTGATTAACTACAAAAAAGCATTTTATAGTATCCCACATTCATTGATAAAAGAGTGCTTAAAAAAGATACACCCTACACTGATCGACTACATTACAGTGACCATGAAACAGTGGGAAACCACTTTGGAATTAAGCCATGATAAAGGATGAATTATTATCCCAGGGATAAAAATTCAAAGGGGGATATTCCAGGGTGACTCTTTGTTACTGCTGCTATTCTGCCTTGCCCTTAACCCATTAAGCTGTTTACTTAACAACTTCGGCCATGGATATAATTTGGCTCATAGAAAACAACAAAGTGTAAAGACTTATCATTTTCTCTTTGTCGGTGATTTAAAACTGTATAGCTCATTAGATGAGAACTGAAAGCAAAACTGCAGGTTGTCAAACCTTTTTCAGATGATAGAAGAATGTCGTTTGGTCTTGATAAATGTGCAAAAGCAACCTTTAAAGCAGGAAAACTGCAGCACCAGGAAAACATCAATTTGGGACAAGAATGTAACCGGGAAAAGCCGAAAGACTCAACAACAACAACAATGTAATATAAAAGAACTTGAGCAAGAGGGAGTGCATAAATATTTGGGAATTTATGAAGGATCAACAATAAAACATGAACAAATCTGAATAAAACTTAGCAAGGAATACTTTAGAAGATTTAAATTAATCCTGAAAACAGCATTGACATCTAGGAACAAAATCCAGGCAATAAACCAATTTGCTCTTCCTGTCCTAACTTACAGTTTTGGAGTGATTGACTGACTCCAAAACGTGTTGGGTAGCTTAGGTAGGAAAACAAGAAGTATGCTTCATGCTCACCAAATATGAAACTTTTACTTGGCAGCAAATACAGCTCGCTTACTGCCTCCCCTCTCAGCCAACAGCTTGATGCAAATAAAATTCGAGGACTCAAACGTAAAATCAATACTTCATTTATTCACAATGGTTAAGCGCTTTCACTTGCAGGAGGCAAGCTTCATCAGAATGCTCACCAAATGATTTATAAAAATCAGTGCATACCAAGATTATATATTCCCTGTTCTGAAGGAGGGAAGGGCCTTCTTGAAATTGATTACATGTATAGATCTGCAATTATGGGACTCCATACATATCTGCTGACCTCACAAGACCCAAATACAGTGAAAGTTTTGAAACATGAGGAGAATAAATCTAAGAAGACTTCTCTGTTTAATGTAGTAGAAGCATATCGGTGTCAAGCAGGAATGAAAATTAAACCAGAAGTAGATAAAAATCAGGCAGCAACTGAATGTGCCAAAAAACAAAAGAAAGACTATAAGGTGAAGTACCAGATGAGAATGCAAGAAATGTGGAAAATGCATAAATATAGTTGCAAGTATAGAAAACTTCTGGAAGAATCTCATGTTGATCAGGAATGAACACAAGAATGTTTAAGGAGAGGCAAATTCAAACCAAGAGATGAAAGGTTAATATTGGCGGCCCAATATTGTGGGCGACATACACGTTGGTTTACAAAGTTCATTAAACATGTGTGAGAAACAGACAAATATAGGTTTTGTAAAACCAAATTAGAAACAGTCGCACACCTTGTAGCTGGTTGTGACATACTAATGGCAGAAGGACTGTATACAGAAAGGCATAATAATGTGGCAAGACTGTTGCACAGTGGATTGTGCAAAGATTATGGTAATGAAGTGGCTGAAAAACAATGGAAACATGAGCCACAAAGTATCATAGAAAATAATGAAGTTTATATCACATGGGATCACCTGTTACTAACAGTTCAAAAGGGTTCATATTATGTTATTGAAAGATAACGTAATCGAATGGCCGAAACATCGAAACAACCGCATTTCAAAACTTTTATTGTAGGGGGCTACGCCCACACTCCCCCCTGCTAAATATATATTCCAACTCCGAGATCGCACTGCAGTGAGGAAAGGGCAAATATCCCAATCTTCACTGTACTGCAATCCCACAATTCAAACTTTGAAATGCGGCCGTTTCGATGTTTTGGGTGTTCGATTACATTATCTTTCAATAACGTAATAAGAACCCGTTCAAAAGATAGATGCTAGAAAACCAGATATAGTGGTTTGTGAGAAGAAGACAAAAGTGGTATTGATAATTGAAATCACCACACCCAGTGTCTCAAGTGTGTTGCGTACAGAGAGACACAGTCATAAAATACCAGGATCTGCAGGCAGAAATGAGAGCAATGTGGAAGAAAGATACCTAGACAGTTCCAATAGTGGTAGGGCAATGGGTCTTATAAAAAAGAATCTACAATCATATTTAGATATGTTGTTTCATTTCTGATGAAGTCTCACTCTGAGATGAAAGCGCTAAAACCTGTTTTCATTTATATCTCTTTTGTGAATAAAGTAGAGTTTTCTACAGTTCATTTCATGCCTTGGAGTTCCTGCCATAACTGAACATTTTATGGACCTTTACTTGTTACTTTTTGCTGTTTTTACAATATTTAGATATGTTACCAATAAATGTAATCCCTTACGAATTGCAGAAGGAGTCATTACAGGGCACATTGCGGGTGCTGCGAAGAGCACTTTTGGCTGACATCAAAGACTGAAACAATACCAGTTTCGTGGACTTTAATAGTACTTTGGCTTAGGATTGGGGTCCATTCCCATCATGGTATTAGAAACCCAAAAGATTTGGAGAAACTAAAAAGACTGAGAATTAACCCATATGTTACTAGATGAGTAGCCAACTGGCTCACTGACAGAACGCATAAAGTCAAAGATGGGGATTCCACCTCTACAAGCAGACCACTTACCAGTGGTATAACACAAGGATCTGTGCTGGGCCACCCTGCTGTTTGGAATCTATTTCTCAGAAGTCCAGGTGAAAATAGATGACTTACCAAGTTAGCCGATAACTAAATCTGGGTGCAATCATAGAGTCCCCCAATGATGTTGACATACTACATATAGGGCTTACACAGACAAATGACTTTTGCCAAAGCCATGGACTTAAACTAAATGCAAACAAAATGCATTATCATCTCTTTCAGCAAAGGAGAAGTCCCCACAAACTGCAATATTAACAGTACTCCTCTTAGCTCAAACCCTGTGGTGAGAGATTTGGGAACACAAGTTGATAGCAATCTTAACTTCGATCACCATGTGTCCACAGTGGTAAGAAAGGCCTTCTATGTTGCACATCTCATAATGAAGGCATCGCATCCAGAACTAAAGATGTTATAACTCCCCTGTACTCATCCCTCATCAGACCGCTAACACAGTACAATGCTCCCTTTTGTATGCACCTCACCGAACACCTGCAGAAGCTGGAGAGACTTCAAAGGTTTCTCACCAAGAAAATTCATAGCCTTCAACACATGACCTTTATGGACAAACTGAAGGTCCTGTCACTGTACTTTGTATTTTATAGGCTGCTGAGAGGAGACTTGTGCCTTGCCTACAGAGCAGTCTCAGATGCTGTCCTAATGGAAATGCTGCACATCTGCAAGTTAAATGAGACAGGATTCACTCTCTCTAGGGTTCTTACCCTAACCTGTGAGATTAACAGGACATGCTGGAGAGACAGATATGTCTGCCAGAGCTTGCCACTCCTCTGGGGCAAACTCCCAATTCATGTACAACAGGGCTCCTGAATGCTCAATCCTCAATATTTAAAAGAAACAGATACCTGGATGGGAGTCTGTAAATGTACCCCGGGGGTGCCAGTTGGTGCTGATCATAGACTTGTGCTGCAAATATAGACCATATAATTTGGTAAATAAGGGAACAAGGGTATAACATGGCTAGGCTTATAAAGGCCCTAGGGCCCAGTAGCCTAGTAACCTCCTATGAAACTATGAACCTATATTCCTTTCCTACTCACATTTATTTATTTATTTTTTAATTTTGAGTTGTGTGTTGTTTCATTTACTTTGGCTTTGATCCCAAGTGAAGGAGAGTGTTTGTATTTTAAGTAGGCACTTATTTTTGTATTTGGTCTTCTTAAGTTTTCATGACACCAGTAAGGAAGATAGTTAGAATTGTTGGAGCTATGATGTACAGCTGGTTCTTCAAGTGATCTCATAATAATTTGTTGCATTGCTGAATACCTGCCAACTAATTTTAGTACTAACTCTTGGGATCAATTAACCTCACTGATTGTATCTTCTAGCTCTGTATAGTTAATTTCTTTGAAAGTAAATGTTTCCTTAACAGGTAGATGTATTTGTGGACCTAGCAGAATTTCAAAATTTAAAGGGGAATGGTCAGAATTGCCTAAGGGAGGACAAATAATCAAGCTGTTTAATTTTGATGTATAGTTGTTTGCAATGGTATCAAGAAAATATTTATTTTAATTTAAGTTATAAAGAAGCAGAATGTCTATGAAATTGTGTTCCATGTTATGTCTTGATGAGTATGTGTTCCAGTCAAAAAAAGGGTACTTAAAGGGCCTTATACCATTTTTGGCCGTCTAGCAGAATTTATTGTTTATATATAGGAGATTTTCTCCACAGCTCTCCACTAAAAACAGGCTAGAACCCAGTTAGGCATCCTGCTAAATAAAACATAAATGAACTAAATAATTAAATGAAACAATTCCACAATGAAAGGTGCACCATCGACTGAAATAAACTCACATGGATAGTAAAAGTCACACGGTTTATTCACAACAAAACACAGATTCCGGAAAGTAAGCACTTTCACATCCTTACAACGCCTCCTCAGACTTCAATGAAACCCAAATGAATGCGCTCCTTTAAATACACATCTCAAATAGCAGCTGTATCTAATCAGTGTAATTAATAAGTCAATCAAGAAAAAATCAGGAAAACTAACACAAACATTCACAGATAACCATATATAAAAAACATTAAAAAATACAGAAGTGTAAAAATAATACATATGAAATGTATACATATGAATATACATACGCACTAAAATGTCAAAAATGCTGTATATAAAAATATATATAAAAAATACCATGTTCAATGCTTTAATGATTTAGATGCCAGAAAGGGTTTCAACGTAATTTTATCGTTTAACCCATATTTGTGTGCTTGTAACCTCAATATCCATTTATTTTCAATCTCTTCCGTGTGACCTCTAATATTACCTAACCTGTTGGATCTAGCAACCAATTGCAAAACCCTAAAATTGAAACTATGCTGCGAACCATGCTCCAATATGTGCTTGGCTAAAGCATTGTTTGTGTTCTCCTTATTAATCGCATATATATGCTCCCTTATTCGTTCATGCAGGGTTCTATTGGTCTTCCCAACGTAAAACAACCTGCAGAACTGACATTGAGCTACATAAATTAAATCCATAGTCCTACAATCCGCATAACCTTTGAATGAAAAAGTTTGACCTGTGAATGGATGTGTGAAAATGTTGCCGTCAGCTATGTATTTACACTGGTTGCAATTCCGGCAAGCAAAGGTGCCTATCCTTTGTGACTGCAGCACCTTATTCTTAGGTTTTTCATAACACAGCATTCTTTTAAGAGACTTCATATTCCTATATGCTTCTTTGCTCGCTTAAATAATTAAATGCTTTATGCCTCTGGCTCATGCATGGCTGAAATGATTCTGTCTGGGTCAGTCTCATGTCTTGGTTATCGCATATTAAATAAATAAAGTCCGATCACTTCCTTAAGTGCAATGTCACCCAGTCTCACCTCTGTGTATAGTGTACTTTTCTTTACATGTGTTAATCATCTTTGTCCAGTGTAAAAAATAGTGTACAAGCATCTGCGCAAGCTACCTAGATATTTACTTTTTTACTATAGTTATTGTCTATTCTTTAATACCTATCATGTCAGTCCTTTTGTGTTTGTTTTCTCGTGTAAAAGAACTGACACTCGAAATTTTGTTTAGGTAGCACTTGTATTTCCTAAATTACAATAAAGTTTCTTTTTTTGAATCTATGATGATGAGGAGCTATTCTCTCCTTTAATTTTGTTCAAACACTCTGTTATTGCTATTTATTCGTTATCTAAAGTAGAGGACTGACCTACATGGACCTTTTCCAGTCTCAGTCTTGCTGCACTGTCTGGTAAGTCACTTGCTCAGAATCACACAGCAGTTAAATGGAGGTTGATAGAATCAAAGTCTAGAATACAGGAAGTAGTTCATTGACAGCTCATAGAGATGGGAATGTCACACCTGCAATGGGTTCATTCTATTATGAATTTTGCATATTTTGCTAGCTCTGTAATTACATATAAAAGTGGGTAAAGGTCTGTTTGTCAAACCATGCCTCAGCAGTGACTAAACTGCTATGATTCCAGCTGTAAATTTTGGGTCTATGTTAAATCATCAAACGCTTAAAAAAGTGAACGATGACTTACTGAACCCATGTAAGTGTAAGCTTACAATCTTGAACACTTAGAACAGTGATTTTTTTTCCAAGGTAAAAAAAATGCTGTTCCACAAAACAAAAAACAAAAAAAAAAACTTTAAAACATTATATAAAGTGGGGTGGGGGGGGTTTACCCCTCTACTTAAATATACCAACTCCGAGATCGCACTACAGTGACGAAAACAGCAAAGTAAAGGAAGCGGCCAAGCGATTTCTTTCCCAGGGAAATAATTTGCTTAAATGCCATTTCGCTATTTTGCCTTTTCGTGCTTTCAGGTTTGATCAAGACATCTTCGATCATTTAATAGAAAACCCTAACTTTCTTAGGTCATTAGTCATAAAAAGGCAGTGTTCTGTAGGGGTCACTGTCCTCCGTCATCTAGCCTTAACTGCAGTACCATAACACACAGACAGTCTTTTTTGTGAGTTTGCTAACAATGCCAGCCAACTGTTTGACATACAGAAATGACACTATAAGCATCCCAGTGCTCTGACCTTAAAGGGACATAATGAAAGCAGTTTTTTCATTTAAAGTCAAACAGGGGTGTCTGTTCCTTTACTCTGGGATTGCTGCACTGAGAGAAATATAATTTCCTCCAAGATGTAATGTTCTTGTTATTGCTTATATAAAGAGGAAGACAGAAGATGGACAACATCCTTTTTTACTGGGTTGGCGGGTAGATGGGGCTCTTTTTTTTTTTTGATTTTCTGAAAATAGTCTTTTTTGGAGAAGATTAGTTTTGGTAAGTTACTTTAGATGAAGTTAGTGCTGGTGAGTTTGATTTCATGAAGCAATTCATGATTAATTGCAGAGATTCATAGACTAGAGCTTTTCCCCAGGCTTGTTCTGAAAATGGGTTAATACCCAGTCAGACTTTCCTGGTAATCAAATGTCAAGAAAGAAAGAAAGAAAGGAAGGAAGAAAGGAAGGAAGAAACAAATAAAGAGAAAGAAATATTCTAAGGCTATTGAGTCTAATAACCACTTACCCTTCCTCAAACCACACCTCCTTTCTCCAGGAAAACTATTGTTATCGATTCCAGAGTAAATTTGTGAAAACCCATGCACATCATTTTAATAACATTTAAAGGAAGACAGTCAGTCATACTGCTTAACCTACAGGAAATATTTATTCCAATTGTTAGGGAAGCAGTGGGTTATGAACCTGTCCATCCACTATGACTTATTTAACTATTAGAGAAGATTTAGGCCCCTGGTTCTGGTACCGGTGTAACAATTTAACTTACAGAGATACAGGCAATTCAGGAATGCTGGGTCTCTAATGCCCATTAAGGGAGATAGAGATCTCCCCTCAAAAGCCTATAAGACAGTAAATAAAGGGATAGAGCATCCAGTCTCTTTCTCTTTTGATAGCTTAGGGACTTCAGACCTATGATTTGTTTAAGAACCTTTGGGATCTTGTTTGATATGTTCAGTGAGGTGGCTCACAAAGGAGCATTGTACTCAGCAAATGGTCTGATTGATGCTGAGTATAAAGAATGGATTACCTCCTTAGTCCGTGATGATATTTCTTTAACAATTAGCTGACAACAGTCACTGGAAAAGGGCGGTAGGTTTGGCATAATGGTTAAGGTTTTCACCTTATAGACACTAACTACAGGTTTGATTCTAACCTTGGGTTATTCTCTAGTTTTAAAATAGCCTTTCAGGGTAGCTAGCCTAGTATTTACATATGAGTCTTTGAACAAGATGAGCAAACAGAGAGGATTATCAACCCAGGTTCTCTGGTACCTGACTACATTTTCATTTTGTAGTGGTGTGTTGCCTATAAAGTATGATGAGTTCAGGGGTTTTCTACCAAAAGTGACGATATTACAATTTTTACCATTCTGTAGGGTTTAGGTGTCAGAGTGTGACTTAACCATATCCCTTAATGTAGTTCTCCACAGGTCTTGGTCCTCTGATTGGAAATATGAAAAGTAAAGTATGATAAGAAGAATGGTTGTAAATAGCATCCTTAATACTTCTTACCAATAATGTAGCAAACAGAAAAACTCAACTAGCATATGTCCAAATCACAAAACATCGAACACACATACACGAAAGCGCTTAACATCGACAAGAGCTTCCATGTATGTGTGCCTGTTTCGTAGATCGGACTACAGTGCTGGTAAGGGAAAATTCCCTTTCCCCACTGTAGTGCGATCTCAGAGTGAGAATAATAAATTAGGGGGTGCATGGGGGCTTTGCCCCCCTGCAGAAACGTAGATTTTTTTTTTAAATACACATACACAGAAGCGCTTTTCGATGTTAAGCGCTTTTGTGTATGTGTGTTCAGTGTTTTGTGATTCGGACATATGCTAGTCAAGCATGTGTCCTAGACCCATATATGTACATCTCTCTGTATCTATCTATATAGATGCTCAGACACTCACACATACACACAAACATATAAAATATATGCGCGCGTGCACACACACACACACACACACACACACACACACACACACACACACACACACATAGATATATGTATATATGGGTTATGTGCTGGTAGCTGATTGAAGTTTAAATCGATCTCTGTTTTGGTGATGCACTTTGGCCATCAAAGCTGATGGTTAATACTTTTGAGAGATCTCACAATTCCTGGTGTTGAGGAATGCGCCCTTTCCACAGAGATTGTGTAATCTCACAGTTGGAATAAAGAATTAGCAGGGAGTGTAGGGGTACAGGGGGTTGCCCCCCTGCAAGAATACTGTCTTTAAAGGTATATGGCCTGAGGAATAACCTCAGAGCATGCAGCGGAGAGTGTCAACATTTGCTTGTCAAAGTTATTGTGTCGACTCTTCTTTGATTCAAAGATTGCCACTATACCCAAAGATATATATATATATATATATATATATATATATATATATATATATATATATATATATATATATATATTGCTCTTGTTCATTAGCTTGAATGCCAAAATACTCAAAATGCAGAAGACTGCATGGCAAAGCTTCAAACCTGTAAGGTTAAACTGTCAAAGAAACCAAAATGTTTCTTTTTGCAGGACCTGGACTGTGTAGGATCACATAATAGCATGAATTGGGGTATTGGTTCTTTCTCCACTATGTTGAGATTTTGGAGTTGGAATATATAAGTATCAGGGGGTGTGGAGGGTGCAGGTGTCTGGCATGCTGTTTGTTTCTTGATCTTACTGGCATTGTGCATTTTGACTTAATGATCTTGATTTCAAGTATTTAGGCATTTGAGCTTCTGAATTAGAACTATATATATATATATTCACACATTTATATTTACATGTAGACACACACATATGTACATACATACATGTTTGTGTATACACATATATTGTACAGTGCATTACAATACCACCTTTAGCCTATACACTGCTTCTACAAATGTGAAATTATATAAGGTTGTAACTCATTCTGTCGACTTTGCATTTGGCAAGTAATTGACCTCTAGGTGAAGAGTAACTTTTTGTCAACTGTGCCTTTAGTCAGCTGCTGGAAGTGTTGGGTCTGGTCCAGTTGACTGCACTGCAATGTTTTGATGTTTACAGTGTAGCCATTTATGTATTTGGGTAGGTAGCCTGTGCACTAATGTTTGCATTTTGTAATACAAGTAGTGATAGCACCAACGATATGTTTTCTCTATTGCTATTATGATTAGTATGCTTGTAAGAAATATATGGACAGATTTTGGATTGTAGGGTGGTGATTGGGGTATTTGTGTGTTTTATGACTGCATAAGAACACATAGTGTGAATGCAAAGGTTCATGCTCTTGTGCAATTGCTTTGTTTGCAATGGTTTCTACAGTCACTAGACTCCGTGCCACCGACTGCAATTGACTAAATGATGAACATTCAATTTATGTAGTAGATGTTTACAGATACAATTATATATATATATATATATATATATATATATATATATATATATATATATATGTGTGTTTGGTGTGTGTGTGTGTGTGTGTGTGTGTGCGCATGTGCATGCATGCAAGAATGCATAAAACTCCCTTGATGAAATCATCATTTCAAATGTACAATTTATCCCTTAGGTGCCGCATATTAGCATGACATACAAATCTTTATTAATGCATTTAATACATAAAAGCCAATACAGCAAACTCCCTTAAATGTAGACATACTTCACTCATGTATTATTGCTATTAGTATTATTAGGATAAAGTTGGTGAGCTTCTAGCTGTTATCGTTGGAAGTAAAGCTTTCCTTCCTAGATTGAGTTTGCACTGAGACATGCGATTGGCCAGTTGTGAAGGGCACAAGAAACTGATAGATCCTGAAAGTTTCAGGAAGTCGTGCTTTGAAGGACAATATGAATTATGCATAAGCCACATTAATACACAGTGGACTAGCAGTAGTTTAGTCATACAATTGTCTGTGCCTTAGAATTTAGAGCTTGGTTTGAAAACAATTCAGTCTAGCATTTTAAGTCCTATCTTTTTTATTGCCATCCTTGATTAGAATCAGAATCACATTTATTGGCCAAGTATGCTTGCATACAAAGAATTTGACTCTGGTTTCAGTGACTCTCCAAGTATGAATTGCATAAATGACATACATACAACTATTAAGAACAAGACAAAACAGCAAATATACATATACATACAAGGTGCAAAGTGCAACTCAGTGCAAGTAATACTAAAATAAACTCTGAAAGAAACAAGTATTAACAATATGTAAATAATTCTGCAGAATCCTTGGAGGCATGGGAAAAAGAATATCCCAACCTGATAATCTGAGTTATCCATTTATGAACTTGATGGCCTGTGGAAAAAAATGTTCTTGTATCTGCTTGTTTTGGTGCATATTAATCTATGATGCCTGGCTGATGGTTGTTGTTGTTGTTGTTGTATCTTTTCGCTTTTCCCGGTTAGGGGTCGCCACAGCAGAATTCCGGTCCGCTAATGATTGGCAGTAGATTTTTACGTACCGACTTGCCAGGCCTGACGCACAATCTTCAACGAAGGGATGCCCATTCACGCATGTCTCCACACAGAAGACACTTTTGCTGAGAATTGAACACGACAACGTCTTACTGTGAGGCGACAACGCTACCACAGCACCACCACCGCAATGCCTGGCTGATGGTAATAGTTCAAAAAGCTGGTAGCCTGGATGTGAAGGGTTGGTAATGAACTTCCCTGCCCTATTCATGACTCTGGAATAGTACAGATCCAGTAAAGAGGGCAAACTAGCACCAATGATATTTTTGGCAGACCTGACTATTCGATGTAACCTATTTTTGTCATGATTAGATAAGAGATCCACACCACACGGTTATGGATGAGCTGAGAACAGACTCAATGACTGCTGTATAGAACTGAATCAACAGTTCCTGTGGGAGGTTGGACTTCCTTAGCTGTTGCAGAAAGTAGATTTGCTGTTGTGCCTTTTGTATGATGGATCCACCATTGGTCTCCAACTTCAAGTCCCAGGAGATTATAGATCCCAAAAACTTGAAGGATTCCACAACACAGCAGTATTAAATATAAAGAGGGGGGGTTAATATTGTAGTACCACTCCTAAAGTCCACTGTCATCTCCACAGTTTTAAGAGTGCTCAGTTCCAGATTATTCTGAGTACACCAAAAGGGCAGCTGCTCAACCTCCCATCTGTATGCAGACTTATCATCATTCCTGATGAGCCTGATGATAGTTGTATTGTCTGCATATTTAATTCAAAGAGCTTTGTGGCATCTTAATCAAAGTAGCTAACTTTGTTTTTACCTAGCCACGGCCAAAGTATATCTAACTTATAAAAAATGCGTGCCTTTCAAACTGCCAGCCTTACTGTGGTTTTATTACTGTGTACAACTGCTGTGGCTGTACCACGATCACCACTGGCCCACTTCTTACAATGGTGAAATTGCATTTCCAGATATGGCAAAAGAAAGCAGTATACACCATTAACTGAAATTAAATGCATTTGTGCAATTCAGTACATAACTACAATGAACTTAAGAAAAATGTACAGGTTATAGTGACAACATTTCAAGACTCAGGACTAGAAAACAAATGCAACAGAAATTGCAATAATAAGCTGGCTTGTGCAGTATTGGGAGGAAATCGGAGATCCTATGCATTCTTCTGTTAGTACATAGGCATTCCAAATACCATTTATCTGCCCAATTAATTTTCTTTATCATTATGAATCTGCAGTAACAAAAGATCCTGAAAACAGAATAGAATACTGAGAAATCAGTGTTCTAAACATCACACAGTGTACTAGTATATCACGATGGGATTTCCGTCCAGGCCTGTCTATTTGCAGTTCACTTCTGCAATCATTACACCACTGAATGCACTCTTTGCATTTATATAAAATGTACTTTTAGTTTAAAATGCAGCTGCAGCCAGTCCTATTTAACTGCCTTAAAGAAAAAAAGCTAAAAGGTGTAGTTATCCTACAATTCCTTTCTTTTTTCAGTGCAAATGTATTGAACCAAAAACTAAATTGCAAAGGTAAATCTTTTTGTTTTTCATTTTTATTGGCAGTTAGCTCCAGAAGTTTAAAACAGATATTTACCTATACTATAAAAGCTGATTTGGGAGTTTAAATATTAACTGTAATAAAACAGGTACTCATGTTAGGTTCCAGTAAGCATCAACAAAAGAGGTAAATATCTAACTAAGCAAGTCAGATATTTAGATGGCATGGACTTTTCAAGCCTTGTGATAAAGAGAAACAAGTACCAAGAACTGATTGTTGGATGTGCCATAACTAGTAAACTAGTCATTTTAAAATGCAATTACAGATATGTCAGAGGCACTGTGGAGTAAAACTTGCTTAAGTTTATTATCTGCACTTTCATGACCATGCAGCATGACGTTATGGATCTTTTTATTTTGTGGATGACATCAAAGATGAGTAAAATATCACAGTGAGAGAAACCCAACTGCTAACTGCTTATTACTGAGAGAAATAAAACTGAAAGAAAGCAAATTAAGATTAATAATTCTGAACGGCAGTGTAGTAAATTAAAGAATGAGAAGTGCCTCCCTTATTTTTCTATGTAAAAAAGATACATTTTTGTAAATAGTACATTAGCTAAGACAGTATGTAAAGAACAATATGAGAAAAGCAGTGGATCCAACTGGATTCCATGCGCTGTATGCAGTTAACTTAAACAAAGCAAGGAAATTACGTTTGCTGTTTTGTGTCCTGAATCCATCCAATGCTGTCAAGTCACATTTCACTTCTCTGGTGATGTCAATGGCCAGTGTCAAACACACACACACACACACACACACACACACACACACACACACACACACACACACACACACACACACACACACACACACACACACACACACACACACACACACACACACACACACACACACACACACACACACACACACACACGCCAGCTACAATGTCTTTTGGATGCGGGAGGAAACAGTAATGTCCTTCTATTCATATGCTGCAGTATTCATAACATGAGGGAGTTCCTCTGGCTGACACATATACCTGGCTAGTATACCAAAGTCTAAAAGCTACTGCAAGGTACATGCGATGGGGCACATCACTCAGTGTACATTGGCCATAAACAGATGTCGGGTATAAAGCAGATGTCAGCATATACTTACCTCAGAACTTTTCTGCCGCCTGTCTGACTGCCAGTTCCGGCCATCGCTTGCCAGAGAACTCACCTTATACTTCAGGTAAATACCCCATTGTTTTTTTTTTCCTTTTGACTACGTGTTGTTTTTTTTTTCTTGAGAGCACATGTTAGCTGGGAAGGGCAAGTGTCAGTGTGGAAGGCAGATTCCACATAAACTCCCATGAGCTTTGTTTATTTTGCTTAGCCCCAGACCACAACCACACACCCTGCGATATCTGCATGGCCTTTGTTCCTAAAACCCTCCATAGCTGCCTAGCATCCCTTACATTATATTTGGAGAATCAGTGCCTTAAGCGCTTAGCTCGAGACATGGATAAAAAATCGGGCCCTTCAGAAGCACCAAAACTCAAGAACCCCAGGAAGCCTTGATGTGATCCTACAGCTGCTCCCTCTACTCCAGGCATCCCTCCCGAGGCTAATGAAACCCCAGAGGCCACTTTAGAATCTGCAGAGCTGCCTTCAGTGGGTACCTCGGTGCAACCTTAGCCTTTTGAGCAATGAATTATCAGACACACATGGCCATATATTCCCTGGCTCTTATGGTGGATGCAGCAAAACTCCTGTCAGAGCTTCCAGATTCTCCCAACAAATCCAAGCTTTCCAGCATTCTTAATTCATGCTCCCAAGTTACTAGGCACTCCATCAAATGCAATTGTGACACAGTGGAGGCTTCAGCTAGGGCTGCAGCTATGGAGTCTGTCCTAAGAAAGTATTCATGGCTTAGATTACAACCCTTACTGGATGATATCAAAGCTAAGCTCATGGATGCCCCTCTGGACAACAAGGCCTTATTTGACACTGCAACTACAGAGCTATTTAAAACTATTTGGGAAAAAGGGAACAAACGACAGGATTTAAAACACATATTTGTCTTTCCTCTCCCCTGCTTCCAGAGAAATTATCCAGCCAGAACCACCTTTGTTAGGAAGGCATCTAAGCCTGTCCCACCAAAAGACAAAAGGGATGCCAGGAGACAGGCTCCTTCTAAGTCTGCAACACCCTCTCAGAAACAACCTTTTCAGGCCAAACCTGGTAGCCTGTGACTACCAGGTCAAATCCATCTACCCCATCTTTCTCCTCACCTCTCTCTTTCCCTCCCAGCTTAGAAACAGATAACCCGGGACTCTTGGATCCTTTCCATCATCGACCAAGGTTACTTCATGATTTGGGAAACCCATCCTACCTTCAAGGGAATCCCACAACCCCCATAGGACCACATGGAATTCTTCCCACTAGACCTTTTCCTCTCTTCTTTCTCAGGGCGCTATCCAGGAGGTTCCACCCAATCAAAGGGGAAAAGGTTCTTATTCCAGGATGTTTCCGGTCCCAAGAAAGGATGTCCGTTGCTGGCCCATCCTAGACCTGCCCCATTTAAATACCTTTCTGAAAGTTCCCACCTTTTGCATGCTGACTCTTCCTAATCTACTCCCTCTGATTCTTCCCCAGGCATTCATGGTGTCACTGGACGTAAAAGATGCCTACCTTCACATTCATATTCACCAATGGTTCATGAGATTCCTTCACTTTTCTGTGGCTTCCTCTCATTTTCAGTTTTTTGCTTTGCTCTTTGGTCTATCTATGGCACCGAGGGTATTCATAAAATGTTTACCCCCTTTTGTAGCCCACTGCAGTCTGCAGGGCATACAGATATTTCCATACCTGGATGACCTGCTCCTCCAGACCCCATCACCATAAATACTCCTGGACAATTTTTCATATACTATATCTCTTCTGAGAGGGCTAGGGTTTACCATCAACCTCCAAACGTCTTCCCTGACCCCCTCCTGGGATCATATCTTCCTGGGGTGCGGGATCCTGACAAGCACAATGAGAGCTTGCTTACCCTGAGAAAAGATCCTGTCCCTCACCTCATATTTCCAGTACCTAATTCCATTTCAATCCCTGGCTGCCAGGGAGTTCTTGCACATCCTGGGGTTCATGGCCTCAACTATTCCAATGCTTCCCTTTGCCAGGCTGCACATGAGGAAATTTCAGTAGTTCCTGAGAAGAGTTTAGAAGCTACACTCTCACCCTCTGGAATTTGTTGTTATCCTCCTACCCTGTTTGACATGGGAGTTAGAGTGGTAGAATTTCAAGTTCTCCAGAAATCCAGGCCTACCCCTTCAACCACTCTCACCCACCCAGGATCTGTACACAGATGTGTCAGACACAAGATGGCAGGATGGGATGCAACTCTAGGAAACTGGAAGGCCAGGGATGTTTGCTCTCCCCCACAGGCAAAAGAACATATCAACATAAAATAAATGAGAGCTGTGATACTTGCCCTCAAAATCTTCAAGTCCAGAATTTCATCAGGGGTCCTAAGGTGGTTCACTAACAACACCACAGTCCTCTGGTACGTCAACAAGCAGGGAGAGACAAAGTCCTATATTCTCTGCAGACTGGCATTGTACACCTGGGAGATAGCCCAGCAGAATCACGTCTCACTCCAGGCTGTTTACATTCCCTCAGTTCAGAATGTGATGGCAGACTCTCTAAGCAGTGACTCAATCCCATGAGTTCATGTTGAACAGGGATGTGTTTCTGGACCTTCTCATTGATGGGGTATCCCTCAGATAGATCTTTTTGCCTCCCATGAACAGACAGCTTCCCAAGTATTGTGACAGGGCTCTACATCTTGGGGCATTAAAGGTGGACACTCTATCCTTTCCATGGAAAGGGATGTTTCCATACGCATTCCCCTGTTAGCATTCATTCAGAAGGTTCTGCTGAAACTTCAGTGGGAACAACTAAACATCTTGCAGGTGATCCCCTTTTGGCCAAGACAGCATTGGTTCTCCCTTATTCTACATTTAGCCAAGGGCAATCACCACAAGTTACCCCTCAGGATGGACTTACTCACACAGGACAAGGGTACTCTAGTATATCCACAAATGTCAACCCTAAACTTGCCTCTGTGGATGTTAGGGCTTTGATTCCCTTTAGAAACCTTTACACTGAGGATGCGCTGCAAGTTCTGTAGGAGGCCAGAAAACACACTTGTACGAAATTTTATGTCTCCAAATGGAAGACGTATTCCTTCTGGTGTCTTAAAAACATAAAAACATTTGCAACCCTGTCTGTAGAGGTGCCAGTGGTTTTGTCTTAACTGTGTGAATTAATGAAGAGTGGCTTGTCATATTCCTCTGTCAAGGCAGATCTGTCTGCCATTTCCGCATGCATACCTATGTCTCCTCCCTTGGCTTCCAGGTTGGAAGTCAAACTGTTCCTAAATGGCATCCTTCACATTAGACCACAAAGGAAACCAGTGCCTCCTCCTTGAGGTTTCAATTTTTGTCCTGAAAAAACTTCCCAATCTCCCTTCAAATCAGCAGTGTCTCCCTCCCTCGAACACTGCACATGGGAAATGGTTCTCCTAGTGGCTATTACCTCTGCCAGAGGGGTTTCTGAGCTGCAAGCCCTTATGGCCTCTTCTCCCTTCACTGTCTTTCACAGGGGCAGGGTTTCTCGTCGGACTAACCCACCTTACATGCCCAAGGTGGGAACTGAGTTACCTGTGAATCAGGCTATCAATCTCCCTACCTTCTTCCCATTTCCCCAATCCTCCAGTGAGAGGATTCCCACACCTTGGACATTCACAGACAACTCAGATACTATTTGAGCAAAACCAAATCAATCTGTAAGTCTGACAGATTGTTTATCTCCTATCACCCAAGGGCCCTGGGCCAAGCTGTTTGTAAGAAAACTATTTCTTCTTGAATCTCTAAAGCCATTTCTTTCTGCTATTCAGCCAATGGAAATGATCTGTCTTCCCCTGTAATGGCACACACTACTAGGGATGGGTCCTCTTTTGGTGCCTTCTTTAAAAGATTGGATGCAGCTTCTATCCTGGAGGCAGCAACCTGGTCCTCTGTTCATACCTTCACCAAGCACTACAAACTGGATGTCATTTCCAGATATAGGGCAGGGTTTGCCAGAGCTATTCTCCATGGCTCTGTGGAAAATGTCTCTGCTCTTCCCACCCAGTTCCTTTCTGCATGAGCTTTGGCATTCTCCCTCATGTTATGAATACTGCAGCACATGAATAGAAGGACATAGAACAGTTGCGTAAAATCTTACAATAACCATAGATGTCCTTCTCTTCTATATGCTGCAGTATTACTTCCCCCCTTCCTTTCCCCTGATACTTGCCTGATCCCTGGTTATATGTTGCTCTTCTTTATCAGGCTGGTGCTTTGCGGAATTCATTTCTGAGGTAGGTATGTGCTGACATCCACTTTATGCCTGACATCTGTTTATGGCTGATATACACTGAGTGATATTGACCATTGCACGTACCTTGCAGTAGCTTTTAGACTTTGGTATACTGGCCGTATGCACAAGTCAGCTGGAGGCAGATTCCCTCTTATTATGAATACTGCAGCATATAGAAGACAAGGACATCTATGATTATGGTGAGATTTTACACAAATATTCTTTACCCACAAGAAAACAAGGAGGAACATGTAGACTCCATACAGAAGCCACCCATCTGGGAATAGAACCAGTAAATCTCTTGTTGTGAATTTATGATGCTAGTGTGCCATCATTTATGCCCTACAATCATTTAATATACATAGAAGTTTAATTTTGTTTAGATTTTAATCAATAGTTAGTAAAACTAGTGATAACTTCACTAAGATAATTAAACAAAAAAATAACAACATGAATGCATATTGACAAAAGATGCACTAAAAGTATACTTATACAAGCAAGTTGAACATGTCTGTGTCATACACGGCTGTATAGTATTTTAAAACATTAGTGCTTCCACTAAAGATTTTATTCTGAAAAACCAGCCCTCTTTCTGGGATTACCAGTTACCCAACCCCATACCATTTTGAAATCCTTGACCAATTTAACTAAAATGATTTATTAAAGAGGCATTCAATGAACTTATGGCAAACATACTGAGAGTTCTCTGAGTTTTAAAGTAGATGCTACAGGGTTTAGATGGTGAAACTAAATATGAAAACAATTGTGCAACCATTGCTCTGTGCCTGTAAACATGTATAGTTTCAGTTCTATCTTCAGTATTTGTCAAATCTTGTAATGAGCTTAGACTATGTTGGGATTTTTATGACTGTATGATAATTCTTGCATCAAGCTTGCTGTATACCACTGTATCCATGAACATGATGACTTCCTGAGTCAGGGAAAACAGGACTGGGCATAGTGTCTTAGATGAGAACATAATGCCACCTAAAGGGAGAAATGCATGGCTATAGTACATCTCCACATGTTTGCAAAATGAATAATTTGCATACATGTTCATTAAGTGTCTATTCTAATCTCAAACACTCCAGATACCCACTTGTGCAACATACTGGACGCACACACGCGTGCGCACACACACACACACACACACACACACACACACACACACACACACACACACACCAAATGTATGCAATCAACTAGTGGTGTAGCTTTTTTTTTTCTTTGTCTGGGGGACTAATTTACTTAGTTTGTAAAATGAGATATGTTACAATTAAGCCCTAAAGTTTTATTTTATTGTTATAAATTGTTTTCAAGATTCATGGATGTCTACATGTTTTCTTTTTCTTTCTTTTTTTTTTTTTCCTTAATACTGTTATTTTATGAGATTCATATTCATTTTCAATACTGAAAAGCTATACTGTCCTGAAACATGTAATATCTTTAGTTGGGGGCTACATGTGTGGAGGGTGTAGAAGCTGCACATTTAGTTGATCTAGAAAATAAGAAATCTTGTCTACACCCCCACATAGCTCCCACTGTAAAGAAAGAGATATACCCAGGTACATGCACGGATGCACACAAACACAAATACAAACACACATTTTCATATGCATTTGATCATAGATTTACACAAAAATGCTGTTATATAAGGGGGGGGGGCAAAGCACCCCCTAATATCTCCAATGTTATTTTCATTGAAGTAAGCATATATTTACTCTCAGAGTTTGCAGATGGCTACACAATACTGTACTAGTAACAGTGCTCACATCTCATTCAAAAAACTATTTCACACTGTAAATCAAGATTAGGCATTAGCATTTACACTATAGACCTTACCATATGTAAAAATATCCAGACATACTTGCCGTTGAATGCCAGTTACACAAGCAGCAATATCATACTAATCTCACAAAGCTCTGCATTCAAAATATTGACATCTGTCAAAGCAAATACTTCCCAGAATGATGATTCTTTTTAATAGACAAATTATCAATAATAATACAAATCAGGATCTCAGTAGTGATACTGGATGTACCAGACATTGATTAGACTGTTTAAGCACCTGCACAATAAGACTGCTAATGTCTCTTTCTGTACTTCCTACTGCTAAAGCCTGGCTGCATATGAAGTTTTGGTTCTTAGGAACTTGATGTACCAGGTTTATGCTGCTGTATTTTCAAATGATTAAACTTATATTGCCAGTTACAAATTGTGTACACATTACAGTAAGGGAAAATTTGTATCTGGTTCCATCACTATCCCATCCAACAATTTACCATCAGCAAGAGGTTTATTTAAATCTGAGTCTTCTGGGTAACATCTGCTGTGAAAATGTTGGAATGCAATAATCTGAAAGTGAATTCCTGCAGTATTTTTCAAGGAAATGTTGGTCATTTAGGAAGGTCTCTTTTTTCACTGTTTATATGAATGGATGGGTAACTTGTACCTGTCCTTCATAGGAGAAGCATGTGAATTCCCCAACATATCCTTGTTTGGCCCATTTCTGGGTTATTCATCTGCAAAATATAATGACCAGAAGCTGAATGAATGGCTATGCTTCTTAAGATTCTCACAGGTCAATAGCCTAGTAAGTGCCTATGGACCTATTAAACACTGAATGACTAAGTGAGCTGTTATTAGTCAGTAGCAGCTCATTTACTTACTCAGAACAGAAGTTCAGATTAGAAATCCCTTGGTGCTGTTCACAAGTCCTGTTAAAATAATCTGAGATGAGTGAGAAATTGAAGAGATGAGGAATACATCTAGTTTGAGACTGAAAGCTAGATGTAGATGATTTGGCGTCAGCATTTGATGATCTTGATGGTAACTGTTTGAAATATCAGAATCCGCTACAGTGAGTCCCAAAATATAACAAGTCTGAGATGCCACTTCTTGGAATATTCCCTTTTCTCCGAGTTATAGCAATCTTGGAGTTAGTATATATACATTCTGGGTGTGGGGGCTGGCTCCCTCTGCAAGATTCAAAGATTCAAATATTCAAAGAAACTTTATTGTCATTTAGGAAACACAAATTCTACCTAAGCGAAATTGTGAGTATCAGCTCTTCTACAAGAGAAAACAAACACAAAAAGACAGACATGATAGATATTAAAGAATAAACAATAACTATACTACAAAAGAAAATAACTAGGTTGCTGACTTACATGCTTGTACACTATTTATATACACTGTACAACACTGACTACTAGATGATTAATGCATGAAAAGAAAAGTACACTACACACAGAGGTGAGATTGGGTGATATTGCACATAAGTAAGTGGTTGGAATTGCAATTCAATGAGAATATAGGTTCATAGGTTCATAGATGTGTACTAGGCTAATGGCCCTGGAGCCTTTACAAGCCTAGCCCATAGGATTACCCTGGCATTGTGCCACTCGACCTTAGTTCCCAGTGCCTCTGTCAAGTAGAGCCACTGGGGTGATCCCTGGGGTGAATTTTCTATTTCCCATCCACTCATCAAGATTTCTCTTGAAGAGGGCCAGTGAGGTGCTCTGTTTGACATATATGGGAAGTCTATTTCATAGCATGGGCAGACTCTGGGTTATGAACCTGTCCCTCCAGTTTGTTCTGTTGATTGTGGTAATGAGGTTGCGGTCTCTGGAGCGTGTGGTGTGGAGGGATTGGGATTTCTTTAGATGTAGAATTTCTAACAGAGCTGGGTCAGTTATGGATTTCTAAGTAGGTGATATGAGACAGAGAATAGTTGGAGTTTTTTGAGTCTGTCTATATAGGGCAAGTGTTTAAGGCCCAGGATCCTCTTTGTGATGTACTTTTGCCGCCTCTCCAGTTGTTGCAGGTGTCTAGTGATGTACATGCTAAATGAAGCATTGTACTCGATGACTGGCCTAATGAGGGAAGAGTAGAGCGAGACAATGACCTCTTTCTTCCTGGATGCAAAACCCTTAGTAATGAGATGTGCCACAGAGAAGGACTTTCTGATCACAGTGGCAATGTGGTGGTCAAAAGAGAGGTTGCTGTCAACCTGTGTTCCCAGATCTCTTATAACTCCTACTGTGTTCAGTGAAATACCATCAATGTGGTAATTCATGGGAACCAGATTTTTCCCAAAGGGGATGATGACACATTTTTTGGCATTGAGCTTAAGGCCATGGTTCTAACACCAGTCGTTGGTCTCAATGAGGCCTTTCTGTAGGATGTCAATATCACTTGGGGAGTTAATAATAGCTCCCAACTTGCGATTGTCTGCAAATTTTGTCAGCCATAGTCCATTTGTGTGGGCCTGGACTTCAGTGAAGTAGATACCAAACAGGAGAGGACCCAGGACCGAACGTTGTGGGAATCCACTCGTGACAGGTCGGCAGTCTGACTTCGAGTCAGCTTCTTTCACGCTGTGGGTTCTATCTGTGAGCCAGTTTGCAACCCACCTAGTGATATATGGGTTGATGCCTAGCTTAGTGAGTTTTTCTATGATTCCTGAGTGAGGAATAGTGTCAAAGGCCTTGGCCTCATCAAGGTAGGCTGTATGAACCACCTTGTCTTCATCCAGAACTCTAATGACTGACTCAAGTATGATCTACCCTTTACAAAACAAAACTGTGTGGGCTCCAGAATTTGAAGATTCCCTATGTCCTTGTTTATTAGGTCCATGATGACGTGTTCCATAACTTTGCATATCTATTAATTTTAGTATGCAATAAATAAATAGAATTACTGTATGGAAAAATAAAAGGAAAAGAATGTGAGTGTAACAATATATTATAGTTTTGATACATCCAGATTTATGTCTGCATTAATGAGTCTTATTGCAGTTGGATAAAAATTGTTCATGAATATGGAGGTCCTGCAGTGGATATTCTGTAACCTTTTACCAGATTCAAGTTTAGTGAAGTAACCATACTCTGGATGAGATGTGTCACTCAGTATTTTGTGGGACCTCTTTTCACATCTCATTTCAAGGAGATCCTGTAAGGTAGGAAGACAAGTGCCCACAATCCTTTCTGCTGTTCTTATTATTCTTTGCAGCTTCTTCCTTTCGGCCATTGTGCTGTTACCGAACCATACAGTGCAGTTGCTGGTGATAATGCTCTCGATGGCTCCTCTGTAGAAGGTATTTAGAGCATTCATAGAGAGCTTTGCATTTCTAAACCTTCTTAGGAAGTGTAGTCACTCATAATTTTTAATTAGTTGGGCTGTGTTTGTACTCCAAGAAAGAACATCTGATATATCTACCTACAGGAACCTTGTGGTTTGGACTCTCTCTACTTCTCCACCATTGATCTTGAGGTGCATGGCAGAGCTCTTTCTGAACTCAATAATGATTTATTTTGTTTTACTGATGTTCAGGTCCAAATTATTGTTATTGGACCATTCAGTCAGGACGTTGACCTCATTCCTATACCCTTTCTCATCATCACCCCTTATGAGTCCCACCACTGTGGTGTCATCTGTGAATTTGATGATGGATAGCTTTTGCAGAGCAGTCATGGGTAAGGATTGTGAAGAGTAGAGGATTCAGCACACAATCCTGGGGTACTCTCGTATTGATTGTAATACTCCCTGAAGTGTTGTTCCAGGCCAGCACAGGTCCTTTGTGATCTTCCAGTCAGGAAATCGAGGATCCAGTTGCACGGCTCTTTATATACACCAAGGTTGATTGGAATCACTGTATTGAATGTCGAGCTGAAATCTATGAACAACATCGTGACATTGTTGTTCTTCTCTTCAAGATGCTTCAATGTGAGATGAAGTGCCACCAAAATGGCATCAGCAGTTAATCTGTTTACCCAGAAGGCAAACTTTAAAGGAGAATAACGATTTTTGAGATTCGCTCTTCTCCTGTTTTTTTGGTATTTTTTTTTGGCATTTCGAGTGCCAACATTTCAATAGGTAGCAGATTTTGATATTTGCAGGGCTTGGTCTAGCTCATCAACAGAAAACGAAATGGCTTGTTCATTCTCCTTTTCATTTATTCATTCACCGATCGCCAGAAATGTCCTACTGAGACACAGCCCATTTTCATAATAAGACACCAGGAAATAGTTTTACAGCTTAGTAAGTGAATAAAGCAGATGCACACACATTCATAGTTATTGCAGTATTAACAAGCATTCATACCAGCTAGTAATATGACACTATAGTATAAATTAGAGCATCACAAACACATTTAAAATGCAATTACATCTAAAACAATAAATAAGAAAAAAATACAGTTGTACATATCAATAAGAGTTCTAACAAGCACTGAGATCATGTTCTTTTAGCATATGTATATTACAAATGATTCCTTATATTATGCTGAATTACAGTGGGGTGAAATACAATTCCTTAACCCTAATTCTTTGATTACTTATTACCTGAAATTTCAATTATCAAGATATACTGCACTGAGTGCACAGTATCATTAGCAATTTTCTTTCATAAAAGGTAAGGAACAAAAAATGTCTGTTTGTTTGTTTGTTTATTTATACTTTGTTGACTGGGTTAGTTCTACTAGGCCAGCTGCCTCTTTTCAGGGGAGACCCGAGTTAGTAGTGGTACTAACTGTGAAATTTGATCTGGGCTTTAGGGAGAATTTCCCTTACTCATATCAATAAGTGACCTAGGATCTTTTACATCTACCTGAACTACCACCACCTCAAGCAGATGTGATGTGTATCTCATCAGAAGGATGTCACAGTCAAGATTACAACATTGTCTAATGCTGTACTGTAGTCTTAGTAGTGAAAAAATAAATCCCATCACCTGGGGTGGCGATAGAACTCACAATTTTGTGATTTTCTAACATCAAAGGTGAGTAATTTATCTGTTGAGCCACTAACAACGAGTTAGATATCCTTACTAAAGTAATATTTTTAATATTTTAGAGCTAACAAACATGCAGTATTTAAGATACAAAGTGTAATTATCCAATAGCTATTCTCATGTTTTATGTTTTTGTACTGGTAGTTGTAAAACCTTTCTTTAAAATGTTATTATATTGACACATTCAGATTTGCTTTTTCAACAAGCTATTTCATCTAAAAGTTTGTCTTTTTGAGGTAATAACCAGGGACTCTATCTATCTATCTATCTCTCTCTCTCTCTCTCTCTCTCTATATATATATATATATATATATATATATATATATATATATATATATATATATATGTAGATATAGATATATAAATATATAGATACAAAGATATATATAGATTATATATATATATATATATATATATATACATACACACACACACACACACACACACACACACACACACACACACACACACACACACACACACGAAACACTGAAAAAACAATTCAATCTGAAATATTGTCCTCTTTCAACTAATGGTCAAGTGATATATAAATGAAATGTTATGGCAAAATGTTTAAAACAGCCAAGACTAGTTAATTACGTCAAATACTGCAAGGTGAAAAGAAAATAAATACTTTGTCATAGAAACATAACTAAGGAAGCTGACAGCTTGAATCTTTATTGTTTGCAGGAGACAAAATCTCCACCATCCTTGCACCAACAGACTTATTTAGTCTTATTCCAAGATCACACAACCTCAGAGTAAGATCAAAAACAATTTTAAAGTACATTGTCAGTTTCCAGTTTTTCTCTCGTTTCAGGTCTGTCAAAGTGAAAAAGAAATTGCCCGTTGGCTTGAGCTGATCTAGGAGACACCTGATGAGTCCACTCATGTGCTCATTAGTAAGCAAAAGTATTTACATCCAAGTCATGTGTCTGTTTGTGAGTCAGGAAAGGGTACTACTTGTAAGTAATGCTGGGAAATAATGTGATGGGATTTACAAAGAAAGGAGTGGCACAAACAGGAACAGGACACTCTGATATGCACTAGACTTCATGCTTGTTCAACATATGATATCATCAAACTACCTGCTGGGAAATGACAAAGTGTAGCAATGCTTTAGTAACACAACACATGCATCATATCTTTTGCCTGAGCCTAGAAAAACTGGGCATCCCCACTTTAGTATGATTACAGGCTCCAAGTCAGCCAGCCGGAAATATATAACTGATTACTTAGAATGCAGTTTTATTTTATTTGTTTATCAATTTCTTGGGTGGGTGGGCTGATCTCATAGACCCCTTCCGGTCACAGCTGTTGCCAAATTGTATTGCGAAATCAGTATTATGGTTTTAGTATCTAGCAAATTCAAATGAGGATACTAGTTTTAAGACTGACTGTACAGATAAAACACAAGTGACTTAAAAATGTGGTAGTTGGTAACAGGCTATACTGTTGTTAAGCCTTCTGGATATGCTATTAACTCACCTCATTCCTACATCAAATTATTATGCTCTGTGAAAACAAAAGTCTGCTTATACCTTTTTTTCAGACAGACAAGTGGCAGGATTTAACAGCCTGTGAACTTCTTTAACTGAGAAAATGAAACAACCTCGTGCTGGATATGACACATCTGTTTTGGCACATTTCATATTTGCTCTGTGTTGAGGAACTTAAAATGAAAGCAGACATCGGTGGGAGTGGCTGATTTGTAGGGCTTTGTTTGTCTATTCATTATAAACAGGTTTTTCCACAGTGGTTAAATGAAATGACTTACTGAGTCATTTCATTGTCCATTGAAAACAATGATTTTCAAGGTCTGATTCTCTCTGGTGCAGGGTAACCAAAAGAAAGTCTACTGGTTGTGAAATTTCCCTTGTTTATTATACCTTTAAATGCTGGAGCTCCAAGCCAAGTCATCTAGCTGTTTTTTTATTTTAATCTAATAGTGCCATAAATCAAACATATTTGTAAGCCACCAGTAACTGCATGCTGTACACACCTTAGTTTGTCAGATTGGCCTAATGTAGTTGTATCCTAGGGTAATCTGAGTCAGCAGGCAAGAAGAATCATCGCATCCTGTGATTAAGAGGGCATTGCGAATGTAATATCTTTTTAACAAAATCCATAGTCTGGTAATATAATCTTTTTAACAATCCTGTTTCTCTTTCACTTATGCATGCTGTGTATGACTTTGTGTAAGTGGTCCCTGTTGAAAAAGAAAATGAACATAAAAACAAAACAGTTATCCATCAGATAAATATCATCCAGTATAAAACTCACGGATCCAACTGTTTATAACAGTAGGTTTGGATATTACCTAATAAGTTTGAGGTTTGCACAAATCTATTTACATAAACCTGAAGTCTTTGTGAATTAACATTAACGTCATGATGGAATGGGCAATGAGCAAAATATGCATATTCTGATGACACTTTACATCAGTAGTTGGGAGTTTAGTTTAACCAAGGTCTCCTTTTCTTTAGTTATCAAACAGAAATCATCATCAGTACTGCTTTGCAACGATGAAACTTCTCTACAGAAAGACCAGTCTGTTCATTTATGATGCTGGAAAAAATAAGTAAATAAAACGGATATGGAAGTGCTTATTCTTAAATTGAAATCAGAACACACACTACCTATTGTTGTATTCATTTTCAAAAAGAATACCAGAAATCTTCATGTCATAGTCAATAAAATCTGCAGACTCATCGACCTGCCAAGTAACAGAGAGTGTTACTGCCTCCCCATGGCCAAAGCTAACTGGCAGTTACAGGCAGATGCACATTAATTCTTAACTCCCCAATTTACAGACTACTATTCCTGAAATACTACTCACCTTTAGCAGACAAAATGCACACCAGTACCACATCCTGTGCTTAAAGATCTAATAATTTAGATGCAGTTTCTCTAGGCAAACTGATTTTTAACTTTGTAGTTGGAGTAAAAGCCTTCTTAAAGGTCACCCCAGCCACCTTGAACTTTTTGCAAAGCAACATCAGAATTTCCAAGACCTTTTGCAGTGTTTTAGATGAAAACGGCAGAACATCTAATGGAACTCTCAAATACTACTGCTTGCAGGACAATGGATAGACTTTTGAGAGCCAACTACTTAACGAACGAGTCCTTTGCCTTAGCTGAACTTTGTCAAGAAGTTCCACTGTATTTTTGTTTTTATTTGCATGTATTCCAAACATTACGTTTGAACAACTACTGCTTTCTAGTATAATCTCTACAAAATGAATCCAGTTATCTACATCCTAACTTTTTATATTTGTGCATGTTGTTGCTGTTGTGTAACTACCTGCCTTATTTTCTTTCCCACTCTAATCCTGCATGCTCAACTACACTGTTAAGTCTTACAATCACTTCTGATACAGTGTATCATTTTTGCAATGTAAATATGGCATGAGATTATGCATGTTTTGCAAGCACTTTTAATTGTTTATTGTAAGTGCTATTTATGTCAAATGTTGATGTCATTTGTCCTGTGTCATGTCTGAAAAGTGTCTCAGGGCCAGTCCATATACATTAGTAAGCAAATAAATAAGTCTATTGCAGCAAATATCATCAATATTTCTCTGGCATGTCATTCTGTGCAGAATCTACAATAATTTGTTATGTAGCCAATCACATTGTACTTTCAGTTTCCGTCCTGTCAACACAACGTTGATTTTAAGTTTCTGACCAAAGACATACAGATAGGTTCTCTTTCAATGGATGGTCTTCCACTTAAATCCATTCCAATGGTAGTTTTCTATATCACAAGCCCAGTTATCAGACTAATTAACCATAATATTATAGACCGCATGCATGTATCATATCATGTAGAAGCCTGCAGTTTCCGTTCATGTTCACAAGGGTGGTGACCTTAATCAAGTTACCAGCTAAAAGCATATTACAGTCTCCTACAGAAGCTATTCACTCAAGCTGTAAGGGTTGAACAAATGCAACAAATTCTGTATTGAACACCGGCATGTAAGCCACATTAAAGCTCAGTGTGATCTACTGGAGGCCCTATACTGTGCAAAGCTGGCTGTCAAACAGTGGTTGATTACTGAATCCTTCCAAATTCAAAGCCATGTTATTTACTCCTCTGTCCCCCTGATGACTGATCTTTGCTCCTTTCCCTTGTCTCCAAGGATGGCATGCCTGTTTCTTCTGTAGAGACAATCCTCCCAGTCCTTTTGCATCAGCTCATTCTACTGAGTATAGTGAGATGATTTGGGAAGGCCCACCCCCTTAGTTTGTTAACCTTGAATTATCTTCTGTTTTCTTCTTTTCTACTTAACTAAAAAATACACTTTATTCCATTGCTTTTATTGTATGTATCTTCCTACTTTATTACTTTATTTTGCTTTTGCTGCTTGTTCTTAAGTGTTCAGTTGCATTTATTATGCTGCATTTATTACTGCTTGTTAGTAGCCTGATTAAATTGTGATCGTTATTCTAAGCCTCTTAGTTTTGGTTTAAGGACTTGAGCTTCAGGCCAGTTATTTTGCATTAAGAAGGTTTGTAGTTTGCACTCTGGTGGGAGGAGAGGGTAGCCTCTGCCTTTCTGGTAATTGCTGCATGAAAGCTTATTGTGCCTGTTGTTCTGAGTGTCTTTGCTCCATTTTAAGCACTTGGGTTCCAAACCAGTTATTTTACATTAAGAAGATGTGCGGTCTAACCTCTTGTGGCAGGTGAGTGTGGCCTACACCCTTCTAAGCTGGGCATTGCTGGTGAAGGCTTATTGTGTATGAGAACAATTTTCTACAGAATTGCTGCTTTGTTTAAGCTGTTGTTTGCTGTTGTGACCTGGATTTTATACACTTTGAATTTCTAGTACTTCTGCATTTTATAGCATAGGCTAGTTTCAGACTTGCTAAATCTAAACTGTTTTGTATCACTTGAGCACTAAAACCAGCTCTTCATTGAGATACTGAAAGATCTGAGGAATCTGTTGCTTCCAACTAACTATAAGTGCCTGTTTTTGCTCTTATATTGCACTTGTAATTTGTATTTGCCTTCTATTGTCTGTTTGAATTGTCTGAACTGTTTTTTTCGTACATTTTACTGTATACTGTACTATTTCAATTGTAGGATAGCCCAGTTCCAGTTTTGCTGTTTCTGCATCTGTTTTGTAACTTCTGAGCATTAAATTCAAGCCATCTTTGTTGGAGAAGGCCCTTCTGCACCCTTGTGGGAGGAGAGTGCTTAATCAAGAATGATTGGACTAGGGATCAGCGAGATCATCCTTATTGGCTAGTTTGAGTTAAAAGAGTTATTTCTTGTTTTATTTAAGTGCCACATTTGTGCTTGTTTGCATGTAGCACACCATCATGCACATCATAGCTGTGTGTACTGTTTGTGGTTATAGACACAAACATTTTGCTTGTTAACATTTCCCTTAGCACTTTGCCTGTGGTCCGCCAGAGTTTTTTTTACGGCCCTGATCTACTGTCAGGTGGAACACTAAGCCTAACATCAGAGGTACTAATACATCTCTCACCCAATAGCCATTCCTAAGTGTGACCTCTTTTCCTGACCATATAAATTTACCTAACACTATGGATGGACAATTTCCCACAGTTTCTCCAGCTGACTTGGTCAACATGGGCATCGTGAGGCAGTGCAGCAACTGCCTCATGTTCACAGACAACCCTCTACACCTATTCCGCACAAACTCAACATGTGAGAAATGCAACTACATTAAGAACATTGAATCTATGCTGTCTCACACATCAGTCTGTACATATGACAATGAGCGGGTTGTCAGCATGCAGCCCTCACCTCCTACTCCACTCAGACCCACATCACACATACCTAAATATGTGGACTTTCTCACCAGAAACATTCCTAAACACCAGAGACCTCCCAAACACATACACAAGCACGCTACACATAGTACGTCCTCTGCAGAACACTATACACATAATAGCTCATGCACAGCATCTCACCTGTCAAGCCCTTAAAGAAAAACACAAAACCAAACATATTAGTCATAAGTGATTCCATCATGAGACACACAGATGTCCCTCTCACTAGGCTGGATAGAAAAGATTATAGTTAGCTGTCTGTCAGGTGCCAGGATCTGCCATATCGCACATGCACTCAAGACTCTCAACAACAGGTAATGTTATGATTCTGTCATAATCCATGTTGGTGTGAACTACTTGAGATGTACCTCTCTGGACTATATGAAGAGAGACATGACAGAGCTCTCAGACTATCTGTCTCAGGTAGATCTATCCCTAGCCTTAAGCAGCATTTTACCTTCACCAAGGATGGTGCCTCAATACAAGCAGAAAATGATTGACTTAAATAATTGGCTTAGTTTCTGGTGTCATTCTAAGGGGATCTAGTATCTGCGAGCCTGGAATGACATGATCGACAGACCTTGATGCTTTGCCAGAGATGAGAGATGGTCCTCATTTGTCACCAATGAGATTTTGGCTACTGTCTAAGGATCTTGCCACCCCAGACTGCCTTTTTAGGCAGTGTCCCAAGGGCAAAATTCCAGATATAAAAACTCCATCTAAAAACAACCTCAAGGTTATGCTGCTAAATGCTAGGAGTCTTAACATAAAACTGTACTCACTGGAAGCAGTCCTCACCTTGGAAAACTCAGACATTTGTGCAGTCACAGAGACCTGGCTTAAGGCTGTGGAGAGCATCCCAGCCATACTGGATTACACATCCTGCCACACATTCAGACAACAAACTGAAGGCATGAAAACTAAAGGAGGCAGTGTATCAATATTCATTAAAGATAAACACACCTCCAGACTGGTTAAACAGTATTATTCCCTGGAGATACTTCAGGTGCTATTAACTGTTGGTAGGACACCTATTTAAGTCATTGCCAGTTACAGGACCCCCCTCCATGAATCAGGACACCCCCTCTGCCTATTTGGATCTACTTGAGTCTATCATGATACATCCAAACACCATGGTTTTGGGTGACTTTAACTACCCATCCATTGACTGGGTAAATTACTCGTGCTCAAACTCACTTGCCCAAAGGTTCCTTATTTTTGTTAACTACAATGCCCTGGACAAGCTGGTTGACACCCCCACAAGGGGTGCCAACATCCTGGATCTGGTGCTTACCGATGTGGGAGACCACTGCAGCACCCCCACTGTGAGGTCTTCCCTGGTGAGATCTGACCACATATCAGTCTCATTCAAAGTAGCTATCACATCTGATGCCCCCCCCCTCCAGCAGCAACTAAACTAAAAAACTTTTCCAAATCAGATTATAACTGCTTACAGGATGGTATAAATAGCTTTATTGTACCTCCACCCTTAGTTGTAACTGGCACTTATGCTGAGTTCTACACCAGTGCTTTAATACAAACACCTGCATAACTGCATTGACTCAGCCGTACCTGATAGGACCTAAACAAGCTACTTAAGGAGAGCAAATCTGCCTGGTGGACAGCTGCTATTAACAGACTTTACAATTTACCTTTTCTATTGTCTGGCAGTAAGGGGCGGCCACAGTGGTGCAGTGGTTAGCATTGCTGCCTCACAGCAAGAGGTTCTCCGGTTCGATCCTCGGCTGGGGTGCCTTATGTGCGGAGTCTGCATGTCCTCCCTGTGGTCGCGTGGGTTTCCTCTGGTTTCCTCCCACATCCCAAAGACATGCTGCAGGTGGATTGGACACTCTAAATTGGCCCTAGGTGTGAGTGTGTATGTGTGTGTGTGCCTTCTGTGGAAGGTTGGGTGCCGGGCTGGAAACTCAACACTGTAAAACTCCACTGCCAATCATGAGCAGACAAGGTGATCTGCTGTGGCGAACCCTAACTGGGAAAAGCCAGAAAAAGAAGATTGTCTGGCAGTAAAGGTTACATGCAGTATGCAACCAGGCCTTTTACAGTACTTTATAGTATGCCTTACTTTTCATATGCTACACAGAGAATGTAGCACTCCAGTTAAAAATCTTCAGTGGTATTTACCATTTAGGATATCAAAATATCAACATCACTTCAAGCTGATAGTACCCACAGATGTCCAGCATCATTGAGGATAGTATCCTTAGCTCATAAGTTCCTTGAATATGGAACATCTTGTCACTACAAGTTAGCGAATACTTGCTATGCGTAACTATTTTTTGAAACAATCCTCAAGCTGTAGTGTCTCTGATATCACACAATGAGCTTTATGTCCTGTTTCTGTTTGCATGCTGGCTCTTTAGCCCCCCCCCCCACGCATCTACATACTTTAGGTAAATGAATATCATTGCTTTATTGGAACACTGTGAATTTAAATGCTTTACTATAATATTAGGAGGATCAGCTACTTAACATGTAACTGTTTTAAAAAAGTACTATGACAAATGACTGCAATTTTTAATGTACATTGCTCATAGGTATATTGTGTTTTTTATTGTTTCTGTTATGTAATGCATTAATTATTGATGATGGAACTTTTCTTCCAGGTTGTCTTTTTGTAAAGTAATATGCCCAGTAAATCAAACCCAATACTCATGCATAAATAAACAAATACATACATACATATGTTCATATCTAAATGAATAAGTGAATAATCTGAATTTATAATATTGCAATCTGGGCACTATTAACCCCACCACATCCTAAACATATATTTTTCCAGGTAAGTGCTTTCTCATGGAGAATTATTTTCTATTAAAAGTTTGCTCTAACAAATTTTTTGGTTCATGCTTTCCTTAGTGCATAATACGTCAAGTAAGGAAAATAATTCAAAGAATCAGTGACAGGTGATGCCTGCTAAAAACACAGATTCCTGTAGCAGCTGATAGTGTCCATATGACTATTCACTTCACTACTAGAGGTATAGGCTTCACGCAATGCTAAACAGGTACAGAAACAAATGATCTGTCAGGATATTCTCTCTGCTATTTTCACAAGACAGTGGCTAAACTATTTCCATTCTGTGAAAGATATTCATTCATTCATTCTTTCATTCCTTTTTCAGTATCAGCTTTGCCCCTTTCTGGTTTGCAGGAAAGCCAGACCATATCCGATAAGGAAAAGGCATAACCAATAGACTGAAACAATTCTGGTCTTCTCCACAGCCATTCATTTTATGTGAGTGTTGCAATATTAGCATTTTTGCAGAAGAAAAAAGAGTAAAAATGTTTCAATAGTTTTCAGCAAAATGACAAATGTGGTATATAATTTGTTCCCCAAAATCTGTCCCCTAATAAAAAAGGAGAGTTGAATGATCTTTTGACGCTTATCTCCCTGATGTAATGACAGCAGTGTTGTGATTCAATAGATCTATATATATAGTGGACTTGCACATTCTATATTATTTGAAAGACAAACAAGTATTGTTTTTTTAGGGGATTCACTGCCATTGCTGGAAGCAAAGTGCCTTGAAAGACAATTCCACAGCAAAGTTACTTGAAACTGATAGCCTGAGTATGCAAACCATTCATGGGTTTATAGGTCAATACTAGTCTGCTGATCCAGAGGATCTTTACTAGTCTGGCCACAATACCCCAAATTTTAGGTACCCATTGACAGGACTAATTTATACCTACTTTGATCCCTTTCAATGAGGGCTTGAGGGGCAAGACCAGAGCTGTATTTATGATTACCCATCCATTCGTCAGGTTATGCTTAATGAGGGTCAGGGAACCACTTTGCTTTACACCTAGAGGAAGTCTATTCCATGAAAGAGGGATTCTCTGGGATATAGATCTGTCTTGCTAGTAGGTTCTATTTATGTTTTGGTGGAAGTTAAGGTCTCTTGAGCAGGTGTTAAGGGATAATTACTAATGAGCAGACAGTTTTCAAGCAAAAGTACAAAAATCAGTAATGTGGAAAAAAAATCAAATTTTGTAGGCGGCAATTCCTTTGCACCCCCTTCTTTAACATTGTTTCGCTAAGACTGCACATTATTTGGAAAAAAAGAGCAATCAATAATAGGCAAAAAAAGAAAAAAAAACTTGTCACATTCTTTCTCTGGGAAGACATGAACCCCAAGAACATTTACAAGTACCAGATACTTAAAGAAATAAGAAATCTCTACTATTTGGAGTAAGCAATAGCAAACAACTGCTACCCTTAAGCATTATGCCGAGTAAGTCTGCTACATGCATGTATGATACAATCAACTTGACTGTAAGCCATTTTATGGTGAGACTTTTATTTTATTATATTATACACTTAATATACCAGGTTTAACGAATTTTAAAACTGCAGTTTAGCTGTAATACATTACGCAATATATTTGTTTGGTTTATGCCTTTTCAAATGTAGGCAAATATTATTTTAATATGAATACAATTCCTTCTAGTTCACCGTATTGTACACCCATCTACTCAAAATGCCATGCATTTAAGTTATACAGTATGCTGATTTTCTCTCTCAAGAAGGGCATACTGCCCATCTAGCTGACAGATTATTCCAGAAACCTTTGAGAAAATGGATGCCCTTAATATGCATAATATGTTTGTCTAAAACTGCCTCATTGCTTTAGTATTTCCAGTGGACGCAATGCTTCAGTCCGAGATATTTAGCTATAGAAGTGGATGCGGAAAATAGCAATGAAAGGAATTTACCACTGTTTTTATCTTTAAGGGACTGAATACAACAGAGGTTAAATATTTATGACCAGGGACTTCTGCTGTATGAAGCAGAGATCAGTGTGCAATCTTTACATTCTGCCGTGATGTAAAATCTCACAGTTCCCCTGACTATGTCATTACAGCAAATTGTCTTTAAGTGTGTAAGTGCAGTTCTTAAGTATGTAGTATTATTTCACAAAAAACATTGAGATTTAGTACACATAGGAACCACCATCGCTGTTTGCTTAATGAACAAACATTTACAAATCCACAAATCTATGTACGAGTTTTTATCTTTCTTCCAGCATGCAGTCTTTCACTCACTCATTCACTCTCTCCCACACACATACACAGACACACACAGACACACACACACACACACACACACACACACACACACACACACACACAAACATTCTCATGCAGACACACACATGTATATATATATATATATATATATATATACACAGAGGTGGCATAAATATGCATCAATAGTCAGAAATGCTTTTCACAGTACTTGGTTGACTTAGACATCTTCTGTGTGGAACTTGCACGTCACTGTTTCTGGATGTGTTTTCTTCAGGATCTTTGGTTTGCTGTCAGCATTTTTATACATTTGTTACTTAAGTAAGCCTGTTGCAACACTGTCTGGTCAAATGACTTCTTTAGAGTCACACAGCAAGTCAATGAAGGTGGAAAGAATTCAAAGCCTGTGCCCTTGACTACAGGCAACAGCTCATTAATGGCCCAGTGCCTTAACTCTCTGTGCTAACTACCACATATATGTATTGATTTGTTTATTTGTATGCATGTATGCATGTATGTATGTATAAATGTACATATTTGTTTACCAGGGTAGAGCTCTGATCACAACAGCTGATTTTCAGGCTCAGACTGGGACAGTACAAACATATGTGAGAAAAATAAGAAAACAATTGAATAAAACTAACACAGATCAATCTCATAGTTTTATAAATGATGGTATAGTATAATAAATGCTATATGCTTTAGAACAAATTTGTGAGAAAGTATTGTATAATTATAGGAGGGATATTTAGACTATTCAAGATCTGGAAGTCAAACAGCAAGGGGAATATATGTCGGTCAACAGTTCATAACAGAGGTAGAGTAGAACTTGAAGTGGAGAGCAGAAAGAAAATGGGAACGAGTACAGATTAAATGATGCTTTTAGAGGGAAAGTAAGAGGACTGGGCTTGTTTTGGAGGATGTCCATTGTACTGGACTCAAACCTGTAAAGGTGAACATATACCAACTAACTGTAAACTTTGAACAGACAATGAAGCAGTTGTCCTTAAGTGTTTTTGTGAGTGTGTGTGTGTGTGTGTGTGTGTGTGTGTGTGTGTGTGTGTGTGTGTGTGTGTGTGTGTGTGTGTGTGTGTGTGTGTGTGCGTGTGTGTGCGTGTGTGCGTGTGTGAGTGTGGTATGTGTGGGTGTGGGTGGGTGTGGGTGGGTGTGGGTATGTGTGTGGGTGTGTGTGTGTGTGTGTGTGTGTGTGTGTGTGTGTGTGTGTGTGTGTGTGTGTGTGTGTATGTGCTTCTGTACAAGTCCAGGTGGGCATCCCTAGACATGGAGAAACCATATGACAAGTTACGAAGAAAGCTAGTTTGAGCAGTCCTATAATAGCCTGAATACCCAGAAACATTGTCCGGCATAGCTCAGACTATAAACAAGGATCCAGTTACACAGGTATACACTTGTAAGAATGTTTTTTGGACTCGCTGAAAGATTTGCAGTAGGAGAGAGTGTTCATCAGGGTTCAGCTCTGAGTCCCTCCTTTTCATTCTGTTGACAGACTACATCAGTAAGCAAGTCAGAAGGGACAAGTCAACAGGGCTGCTGAATACAGATGAGATGGCACAAAATACTTTGAATAGGAACTTCAACAAATGACAGGAGAATTGAATGTAAAAACGAAGACACATAGGATGTAACTGAGTACATCATGACAGTGACCATTGCAGCAAATGAGGAAAATCAGAAAACAGTCAAAGATTAAGGCAGAAAGGAAAATGCTGGATTAGGTTAACTGCTTCGGTTGTCTGGGTGATCTGGTTGAGGAGAAAGGAAACTTAAATGAAGAAGTCAAAGATATAACCAGAAGTGCTGCAGCCAATTTGTTAGAAAGTGCACAAACCAATGGTGTGTCCAGTTCCTTTGTGAGGCACAGTGACCTGTGCAGTGAAGACAGAGAGCAGAGGAAGCTTGAGGTGATGGAGATGAAATGCCTGAGAAGGGTGTTAGCATGCACACTGTAGAACAGATGATGAAATGAAGACATGAGAGCTAAAGCCAAAGTAGCCTCAATTATAGAAAAGGTGAAGTAGAACAGATAACTGGAGTTCAGTCACATGTGAAGGAACGCAGATGATGATCAATTAAAGCAGATTTGGGAGACACATAAAGATGGCAGAAGTAGATGAGGACATCCAACCAAGAGATGGATTGCATGAAATAGTGCTGAATTGAGAGATGTGGCAACAGTTGATACAACATCTTCACTACATGTAAAATGGGAAGAAGAGGATGATAATGATGACGTGTTAGAAAGAATATATTTGGATGGGGGAGGGGTGACTTGGATGTAATTTTAGAAAGAAAGAAAATACAATAGCAGTTGCGTTTAGAGTCTAATCTACCCCTGAGGCTGAATGAATATAAAACTTGAGTAAAAACAATTAGAAGTTTAAGATGAAAGGTTTTAATTAGTTATTAATATTCTTTTATAACGATTGTTTTATCTGTATCTTTAGAATGGTCTGAAGTACTACAGTTTGATTATATGGTTGCTTAAATCACGTACTTTAAACTGTTTTATTATAAAATGTAAAATTTTAAACATAAAGACAGTCTGATGAAGGTAATAAACAGGCTTTTACTGACATGATTTTCAGCTTCATTTTGTTATTTTTCATATATATATATATACATTGCCAACTCACTAAAACAGCATATACTACATTGAACACAAATGGTCAAAACTCAATTAATCAAAAAAAGATGCATTTTATGAGAGCAAACCCACCTGCACCCCCACCCCCTGTTAATTATATATACCAATACTGAAATTGAAAAAAAAAATAGAGAAAGGGTGAAATCCCACTCCCCACTGTGTAGTGATCCCACAAAACAAATGCCAGCATAATGCAATGAAGTGGCAGTTTGACAAAATGATCTTGTTAACTAAACATTCAATGTAACAAACATATGATCAAACATACATACATAGATACACAGATAGGTCGATGAAACATATGGAGGTCTGGTATGAAATACATACAAAATATTTTACTGCATGATTAGGGAACTTGGTTCTGAATCTCTTTACCTTATCATATAGTACAAGATATTTCATAGGTAGTTACTAGACTTACAGTCCGGAGGACTACTGAGGAATAGGGTTACCACCTGTCCCACTTTGCGAGGGACAGTCCCTCTTTTGGGCAGTTGTGTCCTGACAAAAAAACTGTAAAAATGGCAAATGTCCTGAGATTTTAGGACAAAATTATTTCCTATATTTTATGTAATAGTTGCATAAAACAGTTATTCTGTATCTAAAATACCTAAATATTATAAGAAACAGAATAAGCAACTAAAATGCTACAAAAATAAGCTTTTATTTAGGCAAAAAATGTAAGTTCTAACCTTTGTACTGACTGTGGGTATATCTGATGTTTGTACCAAAAATGTCCAACTTTGGCCATTTGAAAAGGTGGCAACCCTACTGAGGAACCTAATTCAGATTCCCAGTTGCCCCTAAGCATTGTCTAGCTAAGTGAGTTGCTCAAGGTCACAAAATAGAAGTAAACAAATGAGGGCTGATGGAACAAAACCCTATACTACAGGAAGTACAGCTCACAGCCTTAACCCTCTGTGCCTACTGGGAAATCCCTAGGCTGAGTACACCAATGCTCCCCCTCCCTAGTTGCATAGATATCGCAGTGGGCTTTCTTTCATTATGCAGACTTGATTTCAACATATTCCTTTTATTAATTTTCTAATCTTTAGGTATGAATTACTGCTTTCCCTTTATTTCACTGGAGTGCTCTAACTGTGTAAATTGAATTGGGCACAGTAAGTTATCCCTATAGGTTTTTAATGAATATAGTGACTTAAAAATAGTTTTATCCTGTACTTTTTAAGTATTGTTCATCATGTTCTGCTACTGTCAGTTGTTTTTTAATGCATTTAGGAATGTAGTATAGCTTATTCTAAGTGTTGTTAGTTTTATGGCTTAATTACATTTTTCATTTGGGCAAAGGTGTTTCAGTTTTTGCATGTATCTGTGTTTTGTGTGTGCAGACTGTGAATTTGCAGTTTTAGTTATTATTGAGTGGCATAAATGTCATGGGTTTTGAATTAATTCTGGTAGCCCTGATGATGGACTAGGGATATAGACCATAGCTAGGGCAGGATGCAGGGGTGTAAGCTGTTAGAGAGTACAGCTGATAGATTTGATGGTGTGAAAGTGCAGTACTGACACTGCTTTATGAAGCCGCAAGGATGCTTTATTTATTTATTTTTTTTAATTTTTATTTTACATTTGTTACCTGGGAAAGTCTGACTTGGGAATGAGTCAATTTTTATTTATTTATGATGCTGCATCCATGGTCATCCATGTCATGGTTGTGCTGATGAAGCACTCAGTGTGAGTTTGCATTTGTCACAAGTAGCTTACACAGAAGAGCCATATTTATTTATTTATTTATTGACTGATTGCTCCACAACTTGGAAAAGAAGAGCTTGCCAGTTTAGGACCTGCTCAGAATGCCAGATAACTACATTCCTGGATAAACTTGTAATGGTGCACAGGGAGTACAAACTATCTATACAATGTTTAACAAATCTTTGTTTTTATCACACCCTATGCTTGTGGTTTGGGTCAATGTTTACACTTCGGATGATAAAATCCCCGAACGGCTATCTATCGAATGCAGTACATCAAAGTGCATTTCAGTGAATGTGCACGTCATCAAAGTTATAACACAGTGAATTTCATCAGTGGGCCAACATAAGGAACTTTGCCCTTTTCCCCACTGTAGTGCAATCTCAAAGTCAGTATATATTGTTAGGAGGTTGTGGGGGGGTTGTGGGGGTGTGGGGGTTTTAAGTACTACAGTTAAGCTGGTGGTTGATTTGCTGTCTGACTAACAAAATTTCCTCTGTTATAACTTCACTGACGTACATGTTTGCTGAAATGCACTCAATGGATAGCCATTTGGGGATTTTGTCATTTGATGTGTGAACATAGACCCCTGTAGTTTAGTATTCCATGAAAGTGGGCTTCACTTTGCCTGAAACAGTTTGATCCCTTGCATAATCAAGTTATGGAAGACATGCTAGACAAAAATTCAAAATAACTACAAATGTTTGGCTTAGCAGAATACTTGTTATGTCATTTTTATGTGCTACAGGACAATAAATTTATTTTATTTATTCTTTTGTTTTGTTTCATCTTTAACCAGGTAAACCCAAATGTCCAAAAAGCCTCTTTTCAATGATGGCTATGAATTCTGATTTGCTTAGTCACACAATTTTCAAGCAGAGACTGACAGACATAAATTCAGGATAACAAGCTACCCAGTCATTTATATAACCTGAACATTCCTATGGTACAACTACACTATTATAGTTCCTGAGGAGAAAGTAATCATGGACTATTACAAATGAAACATGAAAGGAATATTAACATTATGGTGGAGAAACTTGGATGCGTGTCCCCTACTAAGGAGAATATACAGCTGCTGTGAGAAATTAGGAAAAAAAGGGGACTACATGTAAGTTCACAGCCATTAAGACCTCAGCAATAATAAAGTGTTATCTAGCTTTACCAAATGTTAAAAATTGTTCCATAGGGATTATCACTGTTGTCTGCAGGTATTGGGAGATTTTCCTCTTTCACTGGTTCTTGCTACCAGAGCAACTGGCGCAATCTATGCAAAGCACTGCTTTACAAAAGTTGTTTCCTTCTACACATTTTAAACTGTTTGAAGCAAAACAACTGGAATCGTTTCCCTGGTTTCTTAGGGATAAAGTCTTGGACTGTCATAAATTCTGGTCAGATCCCTAGAAACTGAGACCTCTTTCCTAGAATGTGATTCCTGTAAGGCAAGTCTTTATATTATTTATGTTTCAGCAGTTTAACCACATGTTCTTACTTAAAACAGAATACAGTAAATTACTTTGTCATACTGTCTGCCTTCAGACATTTTCACTGAATGCTTTGTGCAGAGTTCCAAAGTATAGCTTGTAAAAATATAAAATAATATAAAATGCAAAAAAAAAAATGTCCATTGTATTAGCTCTCACATTTTATCTCCTTATGTAGAAACTGTATATCTCTATTTAAGGTCAGAAACCCTCACTGAATTGTGTTTTTCTTATTTTACTAGTCTGAGGATTCGCAAATGAGTTATGGTCATCTGCGAATAGCAGCATTATAAGGATATGCAAATAAGGTTAGCAAAAGGCATTTGTGATGAATACAGTAAGGCAAAGTATTTTTTTTTAAATATGCCTGCTTATCACAAAAGAGTAAGTTGTATAAAGGTCGGCATTATGAACTTGCAAATTGCTTTGCAAAATCGTGAGGGTTAACTTTTTTCACATATTGTGGGTGAGCACAACTGAGCTCAGTCAAACTTAAAATGTTTTAAGAAAGCTGTGGACTGTGCAACACTTAAAGGGATTTTTTAACTAAGAAATGGGATTTATTATGCTTTTATACAGGGGTATCCTTTTGCAGACACCCTGATGGTTTCATTAAAGAATAGAAAGGGGGGTGATTGGAAAGAATGAAAAAGGGGAAGCAAATGAAAAAGGGGAAATACACAGGAAAAACATCAACAGGGTTTGTGCTGGATAAGGTGGGAGAGGAAGGCACTATGTTTTTGTCAGGGGATAGACCCCCTCCATTTTTTTTTCAAATTTTGTTTTATGAGATGGTAGTGTGGGTGGGAAATGGGGACGAGAGTGATGGGCAAAGAATAAGAGAAGAAGGGATGAGGAAATGCCACCTGGAATCCCAGTCCACAGATCCTCAAACACATGTACTGCGACATGGTGTTACGGTGGAAGACACCAATGTTGAGGGGATAAGGTTCCTTGTTGATCCAGTGGTTGGCACTAACCTGGAGAGCGTGTCTTCTACATGCTAAAGAGGGGCATTAACTGGTTGAATTCTTCTGGCCATTACCTCTACCAGTACATCCTCAGCCAAGCCTTTCTGTCAGGCTTGCCAGGCTGCTATGTGCTGGAGTGTCTGCAGAACTGATGGCTCCATTCCAACCCTGCAATGACATCCCGGATGAGCAGATGGTGATCTGTCCCTAGCCTGTGATGTTTGTGTCCAGTCTACTCCTGAGGGATTTGATCTTGTAAGAAAGGGAAAATAAATTGGAGTGAAATAAAACAAAAAAGGAGAAAGAAATGCATAAGGCAAATAAAAACAGAGGAAAAAAATGAGTGGGTAGGAAAATGCAGAATAAATCCACACAATGTTTTTGACATGCTTTTTTATACACTACTGATTTACTGTAGTAAAATCTTTATTGAAGTAAAATTTATGTAAGAGACGTACTTATGCATACAATGGGAGTAGTGATTTGGGATGTGCTTTAGTATATGGGAAGAACGATATGAATAGTGCTTATGCATACTTGTGATGAATTCAAATGGCACAGGCTTCTGACTTTTTGAAGGGGTGTGTGTCTCTTATGTTATATACTTCCTATACATTGAATGCAGTACTAAAATACTCTGTAATTAATCATAGTTATCAGGTTAAAAATTGGGTTATAATGTTAACTTGAACTGTAACATCTTCAGTTTCATTTTTTTTCACCTACAAAGCTGTTACATTTTCCTTATGAGTAACAAAGAAAACAGTTGTAAAACAAATGCTGCTTTCTCTTTCATTTTGACATTACTATAATGATTTTAATCTTTTGTCATATGCGTCTTATACTTACTATGAACTAGTAAGACAAAAATATTCTCTTGGGCAATTCTACTTTCCGGAAGATTCCATCAGCCTCTCTATTATTTGTTGCTGCTGGCTATTACAGTTAATGTTTTCCTCAGCTATGATTAAAAGAGAGAAGGCAATTCTTGTTTACCTGTATTTGCACCTCTTATATATGTCATTATTTTTGTCTAAGCAATAACTACTCTTCATTTTCTCTTTGTTTTACTTTCTTTCATACATGCATAGATGTATGAGTTAGTACAGTACTGTGCCAATATTCCCTATAATTGTAGAGGAAACTAATACATATGAAATGTGTGTTGAATGTTGTTTTCAAAATACATTTAACACTGCGTTTTGCTATAACTAATTCACAAACACAGAAATGTAGCAATTCATGGAAATTTGTGTTTTCTTTTCTGTACAAATGTGTCTGATTTAATAGGTAATATTGAAGTGAAACAGCATTGTCCCACTAAAGTTTACGCTGGTTATAGACTTGGCACAGCAGCACCCACTCCGTCCCACAACCTGCAGTCTAAGTAGGGTGTGGTTTATGAGACGTCAGCCATGTTGTATACTCTGTTAGAAATACTTTTTGAGCAAACAACTATATTAAGCAACTGTTTGAGCTATATTTCAATTACCTACATAAAATTGGCTTCATCTAATGTCATTCTTTTCTTGCAATGGTAATAAATTAAAAATGTGCAATTTTAATTCTTATTTCATAACTAAATGAATCCAGCCACCATTACTAGTACCTGCAGCATAGTACGTGAATTACAGGATTAAAAATACAGATTATTATTTTAATTCTCTTATGTGACATTTGCATATATAATTAAAATTTTTAACACATTACTGATATTCCTCTTTGCTCAAAAGACACATTTATGATTACAAACATGATTTTCTATCCATTTTATAATAGCATTACAACTTATATGTTCAGGTACATAGCTTGGTCTTTGCCAATACCTGCATTTTTTTTAAATATGACTCAGCTAAGAAACCAAATATTTAATTTTACTCGATATAAAACTTTGACCTTCTTGCTGCAAACTGGTCTACCCACTCAGCCAGCTGGTCAACCCTACACTTCTACAAATCTTCACATCTAAGATAGCACTGCTGGCCAGAGCGAGTTATACTTGGCAGGGTTGACAGGTGGTCGCCAAACCTATGCCAGGTATCGATCTTTTTCCAAGTGGTATTTCTTCTGCATGTCTTGATCTTCTCCAGGTTTGAATTGTGCAAAAGGTGCATGGTTAAGGTCTCTTTATCAGACCAGCCAGGAGTGCGGCCTTGTGTCTTCACAGGAGTTGCCATCTTTTTAAGAGCAAGAACAAGACTTAGGAAAGTACGATGAGGGTTGTATTAATCAGATCAGAACCACTACCTGTAGGGTGTGACATTACCTTAAACAAACCCTTTCAGCTAGCATGGTCATTACAATAGCTACTAATACTAGTGGCAAGTTTGGTATAACCAAAAATGCTTTTTCACATAATGATTTTTCTTAAAGGTAAGCACTTACCTTTCCCTTCCATGTTTGATACAAATGTTAATATATGATTAATAATTTGCTTTGATAGCACTTATTGGTAAAAGTTATTAGTTTTGTACCCTAAAAGCAGTTTGTGTTGTGTAGTACAGCAGAATTTTTATTTTTCACTTTTTTTTTCCTGTGTGTGTGTGTGTGTGTGTGTGTGTGTGTGTGTGTGTGTGTGTGTGTGTGTGTGTGTGATTTTTTCAGTTTTTGGAAGTTATGATTTGATTTGAGTTGCTAGCATGTAACACACAATGTTGGATGGGTAGGGATTAGACTTCAGTTTGCTGCAAACCTGACATTCAGATGACTCAATTTCTTTATATTCTTATTTTGGCTAGTCTAGGGCTATTCGCACATTCTAGCAGAAAGCTTGGGATAGCTACAGATTGCTGCAGACTTCAGAACTATCTGCAGTACATTCATATCATTTTGAAATAAATTCATGTAATGATAGACTCGTGTTCAAAATGGTCATAATGCTGAAATTCACCAAAATACCTTGAGACACATTTGCATATTACTATGATTCATAGAGATTCATATAAATTAGCCTAATTTGCATATAACACATGTAACTGACCCTGAATTTAAGCCAATAAGTTGAGCTTGCCATAGTTATTCATGAGTAGTCCGAGATAGGCAACAAGTGTATTAGGATACCGCAGACATAATACAGTAAGGAAATATTTGTAAAATTATTATTATTATTATTTAATAAGACACACAAAAATATTTCAGTCATGATTTAAGGCTCATTTGCAATGAGCTTAGAGGTATGCTGTGCATGCTATGATAGCATGGACTGGTAAATTTCTGTCATTTTGAAGCTACATTTCATGACAGCAGCAGTGGAAATGATTAGAGTTGACAGAAAAAGACCATTATAGAAATGTAATTTAGTGATTGTGTGCACATGAGAATAAATGCTATAATTTAATATAGAGCTTTTACTGTGCTAAACACTTGAACAAGCAAGTATGATGAATCCGATTTTTTTTGTAATGATAGTGAGGAATAAAAAATGGCCGCATTAACAGTTTGTGACAATGGCGCAGGTAGGGCAAGGATGTTTTTTGTGACAAAAATGATTGACTGAACTGTATTTAACATATACTTAAGCTGGTTTGGTTATTTTGGGCCCCCCCAGCAAGTGTCGTTGGGGGCCCCTGCTGGGGGCCCCAAGGTGCTTTCATTCTAAATATCACACTGTCACTGCCACCCCACCTAAGCCACCTTTTATTTCATGCTGCAAACTTTTAGGAGTAGTACACATAGACTGACCTGTATCTACAATACCCTTACATTACGACAGACCTGTGTACAACTCTATGTTTACCCTTTTCACAAAGGGACATTCACAGTTGTCAGCATATAGTTGCAACAATGATATAGTAAAGGCCTGGACTTATGTGACATTTCACTGTAGGAACTGCCTACTATTTCAGCCCCCCACACACACACACATGCACGCATCCTCCAGTGCTCCCCTCTGTTTTCCTCCATATTGAGCTTCCCATATCATGCACATTACTTTTTTCTTCCTCTTCTCACATTTTGCCTTACTCTTCAGTGTTTTCAAGACACTATAACTTTCTATGTGCTCTGATCTGCATTTAATTTTTTTTTTTACACGACCTTTTAATCCAATAATTGCTTGAACAGAAGTTGTGATTAAGGAAAGAAATGAAGTGTGGTTCAACTTTAGTTTTCCTTGCATCATTTCAACACAAACTGAGAAACTCAAAAAAGCATGAACTCCAAACATAATACAACAACCTGGAACCAAAAGCCTTATTAGAAGTATAAATTTATTCAGGAACAAGCACTTTTGTCTCTTAAAACAATAAACAAGACTTCATCAGATTTCAACACACCTTTCATGACCAAGACAGAGTAGTAACTATTTAGGAAATAACTCAATAAGTTGGTACTCCCAGAAGCTATAGGGGTTATAGATTCTCTGGGATACATTTTAGAGCATCTTCCCAAAGTTTTAATCCAACATTGGTCTAAACAAAAATCATGAGAAACAAATAATTTCAGTTTTATTATTATTTTTTTTCTTTCAAAGAAGACCTAAGTTGTGCCTAAGGCTTAATGTTCAAAGCTAACAAAATAGGAGCTCACAATAAAGTAACGATACAATTGCTGTGAGGATACACAGACCCTATCTAGGAATGCAACCTGCCTCTCTAACCCCCTGAAAAGACAGTCAATGCCTATGCATCACTCTGGTGTTAAGATTGGGATGAAAGCAGAGGTTCAAATTGCCACAGTCATGTATTTCAAGTGACAGCTGATGCACATATACACAGCAGGCCTCCTCACCCCAGCCCCAAAGGCAGCCACCTCTATATGTGCCTGATGTGTGATTGTGAGGAAAGTGAAAAAAAAATAATGATTACAATAATATATTCTACTTTGTTGCTGCTAGACAGTACAGTGCTCATACATAAGCTATAGTAACCCTCTTTGTAAACCTCTCAGATCTGTGAGAAAAGTAAAAGATGCAATGTCTACACTGTCCCCAGCCCAAACACAAGCTGTAATGACCTCCTGTTCACACCTATAAGGTTTGACGGTGATGAACATTAAAGTAGTAATAACCACACAATCCCTAGCACTCCATATTCTACATCAGCTTTCTGTAAACACACATCTCTGCAGGGCTGGTTTTAGAATGGATGCGGTTGAGAGTAGAGGTCATTATCAACTTTATCTTAACAGGGTCATATCACAGCCCTGTTCTGGTTAAAGGGTGTCATCAGAAAATGAATAAATTTTTTTCTTCCCATTTTCCCCCAAAAAGCAACAGCTTATATTGGGCCCCCACACAGTCAAGGATGATTAAAGGGGCCTTGCTGTACCCATTTATACAATCTAAGTGTCTGAATCTGAATATTCTGTGATATATTTTATGCCTGACTTTTGAAATGTAATTACTTGTTAACTGCCATTTTTACTGATACCCAGAAGAATAACGTGTTTGGTGTTTGTCCCGGCATTATTGGGTGTGTGCAGAGATAAAAATCTGTGGTATTTTTTACACACACACACACACACACACACACACACACACACACACACACACACACACACACACACACACACACACACACACACACACACACACACACACACACACACACACACACACACACACACACACACACACACAAGCATAAGTCACAGCAATACTGATTTTGCACTTATTTCAGCAAATATCAATATATTGTGTACTGCCACACCAGATCAGTGACTGCTGTTAACAGTCACCAAACAGCAGCAGGGATAAATCACTTTTATTAGTCTCATTGAGGAGTAATGCATACATATCACTTTCCCTGATTTCAGAGACCTTTCCTGATCTTGACTCATAATTTTGCTCTGTCCTTTGTAAAAAGTTTGATTTTCTGGTAAGTGATTCAGGATTACAGAGTGCAGCCATCAAAGTGTTATAATTTTTACTGTCCAAAAATGTATGTTGATGCAAAAGATCTTATTCTATTAACTTTTTAAGTGAATCAGAGTAATATTTAAAACAAGTTCTTGATGTTGAGCCTTTATTCTGCTATTTTTGTATTGTGCATTGTTGAACATTATAGTATCTGTGTTCTGTCAGAACTTATAAAACTCCCTCAAAAAGAAAACCATCCTTGAAGATCAGAAGTATCAGCTCTTCGTAAAATCCAGGGTGTGCACTGAAGTCGGTCACTCTGGGCTGCTGATCGCTCTAATGATTACCGCAATCATGTTCAGTATCAGCTTTATCCTAAAAGGGTCGTTAAGATAAAAGCACATAATCAGAAAATGAGTACATTTTTCCTCCTCATTTTTCCACAACCAGTAGTAGCTTTTGTGGGGCTCACACACAGTCATGGATGATTAAGGGGGGGGCTGCAGCCATGAGAATGGCAGGTACGTAAAGCTGGCTATGTTGTTAATTTTAGTGGAGAAAACATCCACCGACAGGGTTTAATGAACCTAGGGGCACTATGTCAGTGGTAAAATATTTACTTTTATTTATTTTATTTTACATTTGTTGACTGGGCTAGTCCAGCTGGATATATGTCCATTTTCAGCAGAGGCCTGGGGAGAAAAGCTCCCCGAAAACACAGTATAATTTATATAAAATGACAGTTTTTACAGATGCAGGTACAATACATATTTAAGCATTTCTTTACACGACAGTTTTTACAGATGTGGGTGCATAAATATTTAAGCAAATCTTTTCACTTCAATACATTTCTGCTTACAGAATCGCAGTACTTATCATATTTGGCTAGTTATCAGAAGATATTGATAATGACATTCGATTAATATATAAAAGCCCATTTTCTTTATGGTTACCAGAAAGCAACTAGTATATACAGGTGAAGTGACAGGTGTCTTGTGAAAAATGGGGTAATTAGTCTGGGTTCACAGAAGGACATAACCAATGTGATTTAAGGTAGAGTTTCAGTTTGTTTTAAATAGTGTTGTTGAGAAAAGGGAGGTCAGGTCACTGGGGAGTGAGTTCCAGGTTTTGCCCACAGTATTAGGGAACAAAGAGTCACCAGCCATATTGTTGGTTTTACCTATTTGTACTAATATTTTATTAGATAAGTGTAGGGTCTTAAGGTTATTGAAGGGGGTGATAAGGTTGATAAGAATTGGCGTATTCGTAGGCTGATACAGGATCTTGTGGGCAACTGTTAATTGGTTAAATATTAGTAAATTTGGCAACTCTAGCCATCCTAGTTGTTCAAAATGAATACAGTGATGGGTTCTGAACGTGGAACCAGTAGCAGATCTGGCAATATTATTGTAGGAGATAGCCAGCTTGTTCAGGTTGTTTTTAGATAGGTTAGTATAAAGAGGGGAGGCATAGAGGAGAGTAGAGATTAAGTGGGTGCGAGCAATAGTAGCCCTTGCTAGTGGGGTCAGAAAGGGTTTGATTCTATAGAGGGAGCTTAGTTTTTTTTGTTGACTGTTTTTATAGTACTATTAGTACTCCTAGTAGTTTTGTAGTTGAATCAGGAGATATGATAGTACCGTTGTTTGATGTAACAGTAAAGTTAAGTGGGGAGGCCGTATGGGTGGGAGTGAATAGTAGGAGTTTTGTTTTTTTGGGGTTCAAGATGAGGCAATGGTGTAGGAGCCATTTCTCGACTGTGTTAAACACATTTTGGGTGAGGGTCTGAAGGTCTGTTGGAGAGGTGGCTGAGCATATTAATGTGGAATCATCTGCGTATTGTATACAGGTAGCTTGAGGTATTACAGAATGTAGGTCATTGATAAAAGTAGAAAATAGGAGAGGTCCTAATATAGAGCCTTGGGGGATACCAAGGGCAATGGGGATGCGGGTAGATAAGTTGTTCTCCCACAGAACAGCCTGTTGCCTATTGTTTAAGTAGGATTGAAACCATTGTATAGCCAGTGCACCTAGTGATAGGTTTTTGAGTATGTTTATGAGAAATTGGTGGTTAACCATATCGAAGGCTTTAGAGAGATCAATAAAGAGGGCTGAGGATAGAGTGTTATTATTGCGATTAAAATATTTAATGGCATTGTGAAGCATGTTACTTGACAAAACACTGTTGCTATAACTAGAATATATTTGAATTTTAAAGGAGATCTAAATAAGAGTTATTGTTAACCACCTGGCTTAGTAAGTTTACAGGTTGCTGTACTAGCTTTTGTTGGTTTGAGAGACATGTTCTAAAATATCAATTTAAAATAACTTGCTGTGTTTGGGGCCCCCAGGAACAAGGCACTCCAGCCACCACAGAGTTCACTAGCACCTAAAGCCAGCTATGATTACACTTTGGCATACATAAAATGATTTCTACTGGGTAGTCATATTTTCGTTTGTGTTAAGTAACAGTTGCTGTGGGTGGCTGGCCAGTGTTTTTTACTTTAAGAGATGATTACATCCAAACATTACTGTCACACTTCCTGCCTGTGGCACTTTTTTATTAACATGCAGTTCTGATAGGGCACCCCCAGACTCATCCAGGCACTTGATACAGGTCTGGGACAGGGCTATCTTTTATGTCTCCTCCAGATCTCCTCTTGGATTTTGCACTGGCTCCAGTGGATACCCAGCATCCCCTAAAAATAAATAAATAAATAAAGGGGGGGGGGGCAAAACAGAAAAAAAACTATTAGTATTCAGCAATACACTTTAACATGAATAACTACTTAAATACAATATAACAAAAGCATTATTTTCCACTTACCAACAAGATGACCACTGGGCATCCTGGGTGTTGGAGTGAGCTAGTATGCCAGATATCGGAATCTTTTCCACTACCAGGATGCTGGGCAGAGACCTTGGTGATACACTCCCATGCATCACACACTACCTGGCCCTTCCTATTGCAGTACAAGTCCCCCAGTGGACCAGGAAGGACCCTAACTGCAACATGGGTGCAATCTATAGCACTGAGTACCTCAGAGAACCATGCCAGCCCATAAAAGGCATGCATGGTCTTTACTGGTCCAGAGATGACACTGGGAAATAGATATACTGATTGATATGTACCAAGAGTACATCTAAGAACTGCTGCTGTATTCTCAAGGCAGAATCTTGTGGAAATCCCCAATGTGACCCCAGTCTGTCCCTTGAAGGTCCCTGCAGCAAGTATAGTGAGGGCTGTACATACTTTGGTGTCCAGAGGAATAATAAGTCCACACATTCCTCCAGTGCCCCTATAGGAATTAAACACACCCACTAAGACCCCTATAATGTCCCTGTCCACTCTGAATTTCCTGATTATCAAAGTTGTAATATTATAATGAGTAAACATTTGCATAAAGTTTGACAAGCAGCTCAGACTAGAAATAGTAAGGCTCGCAGTGATTGATAGCATATATGCTGATTGCAACTCCAATACATTTGGTGAGGCTAGAGTATTGAAGCAGGACTATGAATTGCAAATGGTGAAAAACATACTTCATTGTCATTTGAAGATTTACATCACTCCTCATTTCCATCTCATTATTTTAACATTTGTATGAGCACATTCAAGGTCATCGCACATTTGCATAAATGACATCTATGGATCACAGCTCGGCTACACTTGTTTATTAATATATCAGAAAGTCTGAGCATATTTGTATAAATGACTATGAATACCAACCTATGTTTCAATCAAAGATACATTTTCTGGAATGGGATATGATGATGCGTTACCAATAACCAGAATGTGAATATGACAAGTAAGGTGAAACTCTAGAATTTGTAGAAGGTAAGGTAGTCCTTGCCAGCAACCATGGTGTATATTTCCAAGTTTGCATCTAGACTTGAACTTACAGATAAGTTGCACCTCCTTGTCATACTTGGTTATACATAAAATGCAATGCGATTGCTGTATCAAGCTGGCAAGACAAAATGGCAAATATTAATTTTAAATAAGTAGTATGTGAACAATGAATTCTCCTTAAAATATATAAAGCATTTAATGTGAGAAACAGTGTATAGAGGATTTTTTTTTAATTTTACAAGTCCCAGGGCACTAACTTGCAGTTTTTGCTAAGTACTATCAGTGCTTTCTGTGTACTAGGAAGATAACACCACAGATTAAGAGTTTTTGAGCTTCTAGTCATCTCTATGCAAATAAATACACCTGCTTCTTCCTGAGATGTGGTAGTGGCTAGAAGTCTTGTGGTATGTGTTACAGAGGGAAGATGAACTCCTGCACTAAACTAGCACTAGTTCTACTGCATTTCTACTTTAAGAAGAAAGAAATGCTACTCTTCATATAATGTCATGTGATGGGAAAACATGTTGCAGTGCGGTAATTATTCTTACTTAAACCTAAAAATTCAGCAAACATCACATACAAGCCTCTCACTCCAGTCAGCATTTCCTACAGTGTGGACCAGGAGGGGCCCTAACTGCAACAATGGACATGGGATATTGCATCATATCTACTTAAGAGTGGACCTGCAAGCTATCCTAAAAACTATAGACCAATAACTAGCCTTCCGACGACATTTAAACTATACACTGGAACTGATGCCGATGGAGTTTATAAGAAAACTCAATTATGGCAATAGAGCAAAAGGGTAATAAAATAAAGTCATATGGAACAAAGGGTCATTTGTTGTTAAATAAAGTCATAGTGGAGAACTGCAAAAAGGGGAAGAATCTAAGTATGGCATGGATAGACTACGAAAAAACATTTGACAGCATCCCACATTCATGGATAAAAGAGTGCTTGAAAATGTATAAGATACACGCTACACTAATAAACTATATCACAGTGACCATGAAACAGTGGTAAACCACTTTGCAATTAAGCCATGATAAAGGACAAATTATTATTCTAGGGATAAAAATTCAAAGGGGGATATTCCAGGGTGATTCTCTGTCACCGCTGCTCTTTTGCCTTGCCCTTAACCTTTAAGATGTCTGCTTAACAAATTAGGTCACGGCTATAATTTGGCTCCCCGAAAGAAACAAAGTGTAAAGACTTCTCATCTTCTCTTTGTAGATGATTTAAAACTGTATACCTCATCAGATGAGGAACTGAAATCACAACTGCAAGTAGTCAAAACTTTTTCAGATGATATAAGAATGTCATTTGGTCTTGATAAATGTGCAAAAGCAACCGTTAAAGCAGGAAAGCTGCTTCACCAAGAAAACATCAGTTTGGGATAAGAATGTGATATAAAAGAACTTGAGCAAGAAGGAGTGTATAAATATTTGGGAAATGATGAAGGATCAACAATAAAACATGAACAGATGCAAATAAAACTTAGTAAGGAATATTTTAGAAGACTTAAATTAATCCTGAAGACAGCGTCTGACATCTTCCTGTCCTAACTTACAGTTTTAGAGTAATTGACTGGCCCCAAAAGGTGTCACGGAACTGCATACATATCAGCTGACCTCACAAGACTCAAAACATAGTGCAAGTTTGGAAACATGAGGAGAATAAATCTAAGATAACTTCCCTGCTTAGTCTAGCAGAAGCATATCGACTTCAAGCGGGAATGAAGATCAAACCAGAAGTAGATAAAAATCAGGCAAATACTGAATGTGCCAAAAAACAAAAGAAAGAATATAAGGTGAAGGATCAGATGAGAAGGCAAGAAATTTGGAAAATGCATAAATATAGTTGCAAGAAGAGAAAACTCCTGGAGCACCCCAGTGGCAGCTGGTGACTTCAAATTAAAGGGGGGGCTGCAGGAGACAGCTGAATGGGTGAGACCAATGGGAAGGGGTGTGACCAACTAGAAAGGGGTGGAGCTATGCTCAAAACTACAACAACTGGAACTTTAATTAAATACGCTGCCCTGGGTGCCAAAGCGTCATTACGAGAGTCCAATCAAGACAAAATGAAATGTAGAAGAAAAAAATTATTTCAATGCATTGGCTACATGACAACTTACTTAATATTTAGATGGAAACACAAAGGTCGTGAGGCATGAAAAAATAAATTGCTTTTTAAATACCAGTCAAAATCAAGTATAAAAAAAACAAGCAGCACTCAGCTCAAACCACTTCTCCTTGCACTGCAGTTCTAATTATAATTTATATTCAGCTTTATAAAATTACCAAGTAACATGCTGAAAGTAGCAATCTCTGTGATACCCCCACTTGTAAAAAGTTTCTTATCCAAAAAAGACCTGCTGCCTGACAACAGATATCTACTTGTTTCATGGAGAACACACGATCATAGTAAAAAATGAACAGCGAACAAGAAACAAGCTCAAGATAAATTGCTTAAAGGATTGCTGCACAAGTTATGGACCACACATGATAGATTGGCATTCTGTTTAGTTTACAGGTAAAGCCTGCAAAGATGACTGCAAGTCTCCAACAAATGTAATGAGCTTCTGAAAATACTGTAATCCTGTCCTTTATTACAAATACTTCCATATGCTTTTCAATACCTAAGGCTTATACGTTATCTAGTTATGTAAATATTCTCGGCATGTCAACATTGAAAAGGCTTTCAATGTTGGTAATTCTTTAACAGTATGCTTATTAAAGCTTTCTTGCATCTTACAATCTCTGACAAGCTTACCTGATGGTTATTAAAGCATTGCTACTTTAATACAGAGGAACGGGGCACTGCAACTGGATGCATTTTCTGAATAATAAGAAGCATAAATCAACAGTATAAAAATATGACAGAAAACCAGGACATTCTGCAAAATCAAGGACAGATGAAAAGCCACAGTTGTACTTGTGGTCTACCTTGTATGGGGGAATACTCTGCACACTTACACTGCATAACTGCTCCTTGCCTTGCTTGGACACATCCAGAGCCACTACAATGGGGAGTGGAGTGCAACAAGTATGTCACAGTTTGAAATGTCTCTGGCTGACAGTGATGGCTCTGACACTCATACCTCTCAACCTCAGAGCAAGAAATCTGGACAAAGCCATACATAGAAGTTGGACACAGGCCCAAAAATGAAGACAATTTTTAAATATTGCTCTTATAAACTTAGAAAGATAACAGAATAACAGTAGGTCTTGCATTATTATGAATTTTTGAAGGGTATGAAATCTGAAACTCAAATGTCTGCCATTATTTTCTAACTTCAATCTTTAATGATTTGCTACTAATTTGCCAGAAAACCACAATTTTATGAAAAACAGACCAAATATGTTATGCAAAAATATAAAATTGCCACACAATACAGCTGGGAACCTGTCAAAGAAGGGACACCTTTTTAATATTAGTATTGTTAACTTGAGCAGCTGACAAAATAAGAGCATCTACATGCATTTCTGAAATAAAAGTAATCTATAACTCTGATCATTCCAGTTATTTGTAATTGTAAACCCTCCACGTTTTCTTACAAAATTGCCATTTTGCAGAGGGATTATTAGGGGGAGAGCAACATTTTGAGCCAAAATTGGAGACAGTTGAGAGGTTTGGATATTCCTATTCTATAAAGCAATTTATTTGCACGTACCTCTCAACCTCTTAATGCAGGAAATCTGGACAAGACCAAATATATTGGGGGGAACATACAAACAGTACTAAAAATTGCTCTTGTATAAACTTACGACAGTTGATAGAATTAACAGGTCTTGCTTTAGCATGCATTTTTCTGAAGGTTATGACATCTGAAACTCAATGTCTGTCATTATTTAGTGATTTTATTCCTAAATGATTTGGCAGAAAACCACAAATTTTATGAGGAACAAACCAAAAATAAGAATCAAAAATCTATTCATTCTGCAAAATTCTGGACAGTTGAGAGGTATAGTTCAGCCGGGGCTGTCTGAGTTTGCTGCCCCCCCCACCTCACAAAATCATGGTCGAATGGAGTGTCCCCCTGGCAGCCATTCCAATGTCCCATTCCTTGGTTATTTTGCCCCATTTGCCATAAACACTGTAATGTGCATACTGCTTTACTTCTGCGATGATATGGATTTAATTTGAAAGTTTTATTTTATATTTTACAGCATAAACCCTAATAGATATCTGCTAAACAAAGCAATGCAGTCTCACAATGAAAATAGACTTAGCATTAAAACTTCTCTGCCCTTGAAACTCACATTCATTGAAACAGCATTGAAACCCACATTCAAAGAAAATACATTTTGCCAGTTGCAGATAAAGATTAATTTTGGGCTGTTTTCAAATCATAGGCCCCTTGAACAATAGACATACACATGCGCTTTGATACAGCTTCCTGACTGTATTAAATTATATTCCTTGTACAATACAGTACAGTTGTTAGACGGCATTTTAAATTTATTGTTTTGAACATTTTTCCAGTAAACAATGAAACAAAATGCATGCACCAATAATGACAAAACTGCCCAATTCAGAACATTTCCATCATAAAAGTCTACTAAAACTTGTACAGTCCACCAGTATCAGTAAATATGCATGATCTCTGAAGAAGTAAAAGTCATCTAAATAATTCCACATTAAAGAAATCTGTTAACTAATGAAGAGGTTACTGCTAGCAAACAACTTTATATGTCATTGTTTCATTTACAAATAAAGTGCCTGTTGCCCTTGAGGAATAAATTGCCTATATTGCATTAAAAAAAATGATAAGCTAGAAATATCGCAATAGGGAATGGATGGTAAACTGATAATAGGTTCATAGTTACTATGTATCTTCACCAAAGAGGACTGCAGCATCCATCCCCTTTACAACAGAGTACAGTACCAGCAATGGATCTACCTACTGTGGGAGTAGAACTCACAGCCTTCTGCATCAAAAGCAAGTATACTACCTGCTGTGCTATTAACAATGTAAGTAGTCTTAGCATAAGCAGCACTAAACTTTTGTTTCCCTGCAGATCTCAGCTCCTTGTAAAATCTACTCGACACTCAGCTGTATCTCTGAATTTTGCAGCACAAGAAATCTGGAAAAAGCCAAAATTTATTTGGGGGGGGGGGGACAAAAGCCTAAAAACCAGGGACACATTTTAAACATTGCTTGTATAATGTTGGAAAGTTGCTAGAATAAAATGCTGTGTTATCACCATACAATTCACTGCCAAGTATTGAACCCAGGACCCTGTGGAAAACAGTCAGAACAACATACCACTATGCCACATCATCTATTTTTATTAAAAAAAGGAAGAATGAAACTTAAATGACTACCATTTAGTGAATTCAGTTCTCACCGTAGCTGTTAACATCTTAGCACAAAACACCCGAACAAAGCCAATAATGGGGGAACACAGCCCTCAGACATATTCAGTGAGTTCAGTTATCACCATAGCTTTCAACCTTGGCACAAAAAACCTGGATGAAGCCAATAATGGGGGAATACAGTCCAAAAAATAGGGACAAATATGCATTGAGGACACCAGAGCAAACCCACACAAACACAGGGAGGATATGCTGACTCCACACAGAAGGCACCCCTGCCAAGAATCAAACCAGTCAACCTGTAGCTGTCAGGCAACAATGCTACCACTGCACTACTGACTGTGTTAAGTAGCAACAAAACAGAAACCACAGATTTTATGAGGAACAGAACAAATATAAGGCAAAAATCTGCAAATGTTTTACAAATGGTGGTGGGTAGGGAATTCAGGCTCTTGTTACTTGGTCCCAAGGTACAGGGTTCAAGCCTTATTCTCTACCCACCACCATGTAGCAACTGGGGCATTTTACACACACACACACACACACACACACAGACACACACACACACACACACACACACACACACACACACACACACTTCTGTCCTCCATAAACACCCTATCTGTCCTCCATAAACACCCTATCTGTCCTCCATAAACACCCTATCTGTCCTCCATAAACACCCTATCTGTCCTCCATAAACACCCTATCTGTCCTCCATAAACACCCTATCTGTCCTCCACCTCCATAAACACCCTACCTGTCTCTGTCCTCCATGCGATCCTGTACTCTGCAGCAGCCCAGCTAAGTCCTCCGTGGCAATGCTGCAGCCCGATCACCTGTCTCTGTCCTCCAGAATGGCCTGTGCATGCTGTTGGGTCTCCTGCGAGATGTGAGGAGGCTGGAGCCTCCTGCTGTTGGGTCCCCATGAGACATGAGGAGGCTAGAGCCTCCAGCCTGTGGGTGATGCAGTCCGGTGACCTTGCGGTTGTCACCACACAGACCTCTGGGCTGGAAGGGCGGAGTTTCCTGCCTTTTCTATCTGGACTGCCTAACAGAGCAGTCTGGAGCTCAGGAATGAGCATGCATGTGTGTGTGAAGTTCTGGTCTGCCTAACACAGCAGTCAGGGACTAAGTACGCATGCATGGAGTCTGGAAATTTTTAATTTTATTTTTATATGTTCTACGGTGGAGGGAATGGGGAATTTATTTTATTAATTTTACAGGTGGGGGGCTGCAGTCCTATAGAGCGAGCCACCCCTGTATATATATATATATATGTATATATATATATATACATTATTGCATACGTTTATCTGTACCTCCATAGATGTGTAGATGTTTTAACCTATCTATATATCTACATACATATGTAGACCTGTATATATCAACATGTCTCTCTGTATCTCTCTCTCTCTACACACACACACATATATGTATATATATATATATATATATGTATATATATATATATATATATATATATATATATATAAGCATTCACCTTTAAATTGGTACATAGCAGGTTGTCCTATTTCAACACATTACTCCTTTTTATGTTTTAACCTGCCTGCATACACAATTGGGATAGGTACATCCCAGGTAGCTTAGTGTTAGGTTACACTGAAGATGGAGTACATAGTTGCGGGTTCTACTCCTGGAAGGTGTTATTATTTTACCTCTCAGAGTAGGCACTGGTAGGGAAAGTGTGAATAATGCACATTTATGTGGTTGTGCATAGGTTTACTCATGGTCTGCCCGACATTTGAAGCGCTTCTCCATTTACCGTGTTTCAGTGCCGCTTAACATCGCGCAAACACGTGGAAACCTGCTTACAACTGCTTAAGAGTGCTTTAATCCACCTGCATCCAAAAGCCCTTATTCTGGCCCTCAAAATAACCTAACAGCCCTTGTAGGTCTTAAACCCGGGAACATGAATACCACAGTCACTGACTTTACCACTAAGACATCTGAGATATGTACAAATGTTATGGTGTTTAGAATATACATTGTACTACAGACATTCCTCAGTACTGAAAACAAATGTGACAGTCAGTTGGTGCACATATGTCTGATACATGTTAATGTTCATATGTTTGTGAAAGTAGGTGTTGCAATGTGACATGACAGGGTGTATTATGAATGAGTAAGGTTCTTGCTTTGTGTCCTTTTTATATTGTCCCCATACTCCATGTATGCCCCTACAGTTCACTTATTGGACATCTGCCCTAGGCCCTCCTTGATGCATGATTGCATTACCCATCATTCCTCCCCCACCCCAATCTTCACATACACAGCAACCACCCCTTCTATGGTGAATTAGGTTAATATTAATTGTTATAATACCAGAGCTGCATGCGTTTTGTGTACACTCCAATTCCATTGGAGTGCTTTTGTGTCACGAAGTGTGTTCATAGATGTTGATATATATATATATGGCTAGTGATGTAACTGTATAATATATATATATATATATATATATATATATATATATATATATATATATATATATATATATATATATATATATATATATATGTGTGTGTGTGTGTGTGTGTTGGTTCACAGACTACATTACATTACAATGACTGTACATATGTACACAAAGTCACTGTCCCATTTGTGATCATTACAGTGAAATGCATATAGTATAAGGTGTAGTCTCAAGACCATAAAACATGTACACACCTTGAATGGCTTAGTGGTACGTTCCATGACTATAGTGGATATGGTCCAGGGTTTGACACCTGTGATGCTTTATAAATGTTTTTTACTGCAGAATAAATCTCATTTAAGCAGTTGTAAGCATGTTTAAATGTGTTTGTGGGACATTATAGCAGTGGCTAAAGACAGTTAAACAAACTTTGTAATGTATAACCTGTGCTCGCAAACACGGCCACATCCGCTAACTACTCCGGATATATACATGTCAGTGACTTATCATCTCACTATGTGCTGACATAACATTACATTCTCTGTTGACTGTACTCTCCTGCACACAGGGGTTTATATGGGTGATTTGAATGTTTATTATACAGACGTTTACTACCTATATATGCAAGCTGTGGTTAAGGTATACTTTTGCACATGATAAACATCCCTGCCATTATCGGGACTGGAACCTCGAATGCACAGATACTATGCAGATGCTGTGACCATTACACTGTTGACATTAACGTTGCTTCCGCCTATTTCCTATTTAGATGATTTCTATGTGTAAGCTAGGCTAAGGAAAGGGCGGGAGCCCCCAAACTCACTGAGCTTCACGTACTCTTGAAATAACAACATATAACAAATGTACTGTGAGACAATACATTACATTACTAACTACATTAGGCATAGCCCCTCACTGACACACTTCAAGGGAAACTTTGTTGTGTGAATGGGTAACAGACTTTACACCCCTGGGATCATGTGTCCCGGAACCATACAGCCAGGGGGTGGGGGAGATTGTCCAGTTTGATAGCTGCAAGACCTGTTGGGGGAATTGAATGGTTTTGAATTGCCACATTACCATGCCCTCTTTAGATCACTAAGTGCCCTTATCACCCTCCACAACCCCAGTCTTCAACAGCTTCCAACAACTCTGCCTGGAATTGCTTCATTGGCTATGCTTGACAGTGGCTCAGTTACTTCATCAATGGTGCGGGGAAGGCCAACAAACTTTTGCTATGCTTCTAATTGCCCTTGAGCAGATAGGTAGTAGGCTATCTGTGAACCTCTAATGTGCATGCCATCACAACCATAATATGTGAATAAACAGACCTTCAGATCACAATATACAGTGAGAACTCACCATGTAGTCAGGAAACAGTTGAGTACAGCAAGAACATAAGGAACACTGATACTTAGTTACTCCAAAAGCCTATCTTGGAAGCTAGAAGACTAGTATAAGTTTAAGGTTTCTATTGCTTACCATTAGCTTACCTACAAGGGAGATGAAAAACAAGCACAGATGGGGAACATGCATGCAGTGATACCATACCAGCCTATGTGTCAGCCTTACGCTTTGGAATACTGACCAAGGCTATTGGCTCCCCCATGGTGCCTTATTTAGGAGAGTCTTGAAGGTGAATACCAGCTCCATAAACAGCACAATAGCAGATTCAATGAGGATTATGCTACTCAACACCAGGGGTTGTGATCACAACATGCATGCACTCACAGCACTCCTCAGGATGGACAACAACATCTGTGCATTAACTGAAATCTGTCTTAAGGCTCCTGAGAGCACACCAACACTACCAGACTACAACCCATACCACACATTTCAGCCACAGAACATGGACTGATAGACACGAAGGGGCTGTAACCATATTCATCAGGGATACCTACACCTCCAGGTTAGTGGGGCAGCATGATACCTCTGTGATCATCCATGTGCAGCTCACATCAGCCACAACTGCAATGTGGAATGTGGCCTGCTACAGATCATCCTTCATGACCCAGGACCTCCACTCCACCTACCTGGAGACAGTGGAGAACACGACAGTCCTAATGCACACCCTGGCATTGGTCAAGGTCAACTACCATATCATTAATTGGAAAATGTACTCCGGTACTCACTTCCAGGACCAGCGCTTCCTGGAATATATCACCTCATATGCCCTGTATCAGGTGGTAACCTTGCTAACGTGGGGTGGAAACTACTAGATGTGGTCATCACCAACATGGGCAACAGGTGCACCACAGTGGAGGTGAACCGGTTATTGGTTAGATCTGACCATGAACTATTCACTGTTTCCACACCCTAGCATCTCCCCCAACCACAGATACCAGTGTATACCTTTCCTACAGCTAAATTTACACTACTAGTGACAGGGGTGGGGGGTTTCTCAGCCCCCACGTTAAGGGGAAATACTGCTTAAGATACAGACAGATTTACAAATGCCGTCTATAAGCACCTGCATGGATGTATGGATCGTGCCATCACTGGTAAACCAAGACTCACTCCTTCTAGACAAGAACACTAGTCTGGTTGACCTCTGCAATAAACAGGCTATACTACAGAAGTAGGACAGTGTTCCAGACACACAGAAAATCCCACTTAGGGCAGACATCCGTGACCACTATTAGTATGATACGTAGGTCCCTCATGACATCATTCAAGGCTAACATCAGCTGGAGAATACGCAAGGATTCAAAAGATAACCACAAAGCCTTCTTTGGCTATGTCAAGGATCTACATGGTGACACACAGATTTGCACTGTGCCGGTGAAATATAGCACAAAATATTCTGACCCTACTGATATCGCCAACATCTTTGCAGATACATTTAGTGCATACTTCACCCCCTAAAGAGCCCACATCACTACCCGAAAGGTACAGTATCCCAACCATCAGAGACATATAAGTGGAAATGGCCCTCTCTAACAGCAGAACACAGTATCAATGGAGGCAGATGTTGACCCAGACTGCATCTTGCAAACTGTACAAGACAACCTGCCCCCCACCTAATTAAGCATTCCTACTTCAGCCTCTCCACAGGCTACATGCCTATACAATGGGCGTGGCAATGGTTATTCCACTCCATCAAGGTGAAATCACAACTGACCATGGTAACTACCACCATAAGCCTGACTAGCCTGGTCTGCAATGGTATGGTTTGTATCCTCATGTCACTAATTAACAATGACATTGGTAACCTTCGAACACATGACCCTACCCAGGTCAGCTTGGTTGAGTGCAGTTCATGCCTACTGAACCTGTTTGATGTCTTACATACAGTCACCAAGACGTTAGATGATGGGGGAGGTGGTTCACACATACTATCTGGACCTCACCAAGGCTTTTGACACCATGCCCCACTCAGGTATTATTGATAAACACACCAGCCTGTACATTCATCCATACATCACAGGTTGGGTTGCCAACGGGCTTACACATAGAACCAACATGGTACAACTAGCAGTCTCCAGGTCCAACTCTTGAACAGTCACGACTGGTGTCCCACAGGTCTCAGTCCTGGGAGCCCTACTGTTTCACATATATGTCTCAGATGTACAGGCAAACACAGGTAGACTACAGCAGACCATGTTTGGCAATGACTGCAAACTGGGAGCCATGACTTGATAATCCAGCTGACATGGACATCCCTCAAGGGGCCTCACAGAGAACGTCACAGGGTGCAAATGACATGGCCTCCAGCCAAGTGCCACTAACTGCATGGTCATTCCATTGTGGAATTGGCACCTACATATTAACACATGAGCGGCAGCCACTTTAATACAGATGAGGTAATGGGGTATCTGGGGACTAAGGTAGATAGTGATCTCCCCTTTGACAATCATATCTCCACAGTAGTTAGGACATCCTTCTATGTAGGCCATCTGATTACTACGGGATTCCCATCTAGACATACTGGGGTTATAGTGCCCCGTTTACTCATCACTCATCATTCCCATCATAAGATATAATAACCCATGTGGGATGTACCTCAGAAGACACATTCAACAGCTTGGGGGTCCAGGAATATACCTCACCAAGGGGAATACTGGTCTCCAACATATGGCCTATGCAGCCAGACTGAACAAACTCCTGCTTTACTCAGTGGCATCTCGTTTGCCCAGAGATGATCTCCACTGGCCAACACAGCCATGTCAAACTCAGGCTTGATGGATATGCTCCACCTATGGGAATCCATGTCACAGTGAGCCACACATGGTAGTGAGCTGACCTTGCCACAACAATAACCGGAGGATGCTGGAGGGACAGCTTACTGTCACAGACACTCCCCATACTTTGGAGCAACATTCCTAACTACATTATACAGAGCCCCTCACTAACACTCTGCAAGAGAAACCTTGAAGGGTGGATGGGGAACAGTAGATGCACCCAAGTGATCCTGCTATTGGCTCTGCTCCACAGAGGGGCAGTTAATGAATCAATGGGGTAGCAAAGGCTGACACATTTTGGCTGGCCTTATGAATGGCCTCTGGCAGTTGGCCAAGTACCTACCTATGACTCTATACATACAGTATATGCATGTGCTGATAGCTTAATTTACTGTTCAGATGTTGACTTATCTTGTGCCAATGGCTGTTGTGTGTGCAATAGTTGAGGGCTGCCTATGTTGGATGCACACAGTAGACTGCCTATACATGACAATTTACAGGTAGTCTTGTGCGTGTGCCATCCATTTTTACTGTGTGTGCAGGTGGAGAAAGGTGTCAGTCCCTAGGTGCCTACACTGTCAATGTGTGTGCTATACGTTCCCTCTTTGTCAAGGCATGGGCATACTGGGCATGCCTCCATCTGCCTACTGGGGCTGGCTCAGGGTGTTCATGGTCTGAGTACCTCTGTGCCTGTGGGGCCCTTGGCAATGGTGGTGGGCTGTGAGGGCCTTCACCATTCTGTCCCTGCTGCAGCTGTTTCCACAGGACCATATTGTGTAGCATGGCACACACTATGAAGATATGAGCACATGTGCCTGGAGAGTACTGCAAGGCTCCACCAGATACGTCCAAGCAACAGAACCTTGATTTCAGCATCCCAAACACATGCTCTATGATGAATCTGGTTTGTGCATGTGCCTCATTATGGCATTCCTACATGGGTGTGTGTGCATTTCTGATGGGAGTCATCATCCACAGTTCCAGTGCATAGCCAGCATCCCCCACCAGGTGGCCATTTGGGATGTCTCCCCTGGCAAATAATCGATACAGCTGTGAGGCATGCCAGATGTGGGAGTTGTGAAAGCTTCCAAGGCTGCCAGCACACACATCCATGATAATGCCCTGGGCATTGCACACGACCTGGCAGTTGATGGAGAGGTATCCCTTGCAGTATATGTAGTGCCTACCCTGCTCACTGGGTGGTGACTTGATGTGTATGTGCGTGCAGTCTATTGCACCCAGTACCTCCGGGTATTCTGCCACATGGTGGAAGAGACGCATATTGCTGGCCAACTCCTCCTGTGTTCAGGGGATGTATATGTGCTCATTGGCATGTGGTAACATGGCATCCAGGAACTGGTGTAGTACCCTGGATGCTGATGCCTGTGAGATACCCATGATATTCCCAGTTGGTCTTTGAAAGGTATATGTAGCTAGTATTCTCAGGCTTACACATACCTTCATATCCACTGGGATGAGTTCCCCTCTGTTTGTTCTGGCTCTGAGGTGTGGTTGGCACAGCTCCACAAGTTGCTGTAGGGTGCCCCTGTCCACCCTGCAATGCTCTACTGTCTCCAGATCATGTAGCCCCTGGTAGGTTACCCTGGGTCTGAACACTCTCCTCCTCCTCTGGTGCCTGCGGTGGTCATGTGCATCATCCTCCACACCACCTTCAGCCTCCAACACATGCTGGTGGATCAAAGCTATGGCAGCCGCTAACATGTACATAATAAAGGTTCCCTGTCTGTATGCACCACTGGTGCAGAGTGTCTGGGAATACACAAATGTATGTGAGGTGCTTTCACACTTTATAGTATTGTGCTATGGATGCTGCTGATGTAAGTGGGTGTGTATGAGCTATTCCAGCTGCTGCGTGTCTTAATTATGGGTTTTGCAATGAGTACTGCATGTGCGTGGCCTTTACTGTGGAGATCTAATTGCCTACCTTGACTAATCTGTTGCCCTTTAATTCACTTTTAGACCTGGATCCTCTCCCATTATCAGGCATGCATCCACCTGCCATCTTTCTTGTTTTGTACTTTCCCCACCCAGTCATGGCAAAATGTGCTTTGTAGCTGATATGCAGTATATCAGTTACAAGGCACATTTTGCCATGTAGTATATCAGCTACATGGCAAAATGTGCCTTGTAGCTGATATACTGTATATCGCCTTTGTTCTGCTTTGACACTTTGCTGTTTTCTTTGCAGTACAGCCCCTCCCCTTCCCTGTTCTGCAGGTAGCTGCTTGCAGCCTTGTTAGCTGTTGTCAATGGCCCACTGTAGGCTCCTAGGTGTTAATTAGTCGTTTGTACTCCAATTTCCCTGCTGCAGCATTTCCTTATTTCTTTCCTATATCCTTCCTGTTTCAGCTGCAGTGCTCGCCGCTCATACCCATTTACCGGGTTTACACGCGTTTTCATCTCCGTAAACATGCATACTCTACTCGATTACCTTGTCTACTCTAAGCTAAGCATAGCTATGGGAAATTCGAAACACCCCTATCCTGCAGCTTTGCCTAGCTAGGGGCAGACCAGTTTAGCAATGCTCCAATGTGCTTACAGCAATGGCAACATGCCCCTCTCTTGATGTCATCTTTATCTCAAGGGCTCACCTCAGTGTTATAACACTACGCTGTGAGGTGCATCCTTACACCAGTGGGGAATCTGCAATTCACTATTTCTCCTCTCATTTGCATGGCATTGCCTACTAATTCCTAGCTACTGCACATAACACTGTCACTGCCCCTTAGCAACCCTTGCACCACGAGTATGGTGTAGCATGCCTGCCATTGACTATTATGGGGAAATCGTGATATGTGTTTCATTGTGATATTATTCTATATTTTTATATATTCCTTGCGATCCCCTTTGCGCACCACTGCCCTGTGCTTTCACGGCGCGATAGTGTGACTATATATATTAAATGTTTATTTTATATTTTGTACATTGTTTTTATGCCAATGGCTATATATTTAGCCATTGGCATATTAACAATATAATACATGTGTTTGGTCAGTTGTCATGGCTCCGATTTTATGTTTGCAAAAATGTAAACCGTTTTTTTACGGTTTACATTTCTGCATGCTTACACTACGCCTGCACCACTTCCTGAATTGCTACATACCTTCATTGCATGCTACACTGCTGCAAATGGGGTAATTAGTATACAAGGCTCAGGAGTTGTGCGGGTGTAGCGTACGCAGGTAGTGCACATGGGAACGGCTCGTACCTGAATCGCTCGGTGGCCATCTTTGGTGTTAGAATGCCTACACTACACCTGCACCTTGCGCAAGCTTCATGAATCCTGGGCAATGTCTTTTCTGCATTTATTTTACTTCATACTGATTTTCATTTATCTGTATCACAGTTGAAGTAGGTAAGCTGTTTTTCACATTCTGCCCATTAACAATTGAGTAGCTGAGAGACTGACTCCCTATAATAGTATAATAGTATATTCCTTTATTCAAAAACTGCAGGATGCAAATTCTGATAGCTTCTATTACAACTGTTCTAGTGTTTAGTTATCCATTGGATGGCTGGATGATAGTGTGGACTGGGTGATTTATGCCTGAATTGTGTATTGCAGACCATTGTCAGAGATGAGAACATAGGATATTCTCTGACATGAAAATATTGACTATAATGCACTAATCAAACTCTTACTTTTATCTGCTAATCTGCCTATTACAAGGAAATTAGATTAATCATCTACATATGTATGAAACGTGGGTTTTTTGGACTAGAAGTTCAGAACCCGTCCAACTCCAAGGATGATCATTAGGATTCTTCTTATCATATATGCCACAAAGATGGCACACTTCTGAAGTACTTGCTCTATCTGAATCGACAGTCCTGACCACAACATTATACCTCTTGCTTATTCTTTGCATATTGCTACTCCTAGAAGTGACCTGTATCTTCTCAAGCATTTATCTGACCAGATTAAGCATCCTTATTTTGATAGCTTTGAACGTTAAAACTTTGGCAAAGCTTATTTGTTCCTGGATGGAAAATAAGACTGAAGTTAATTTCTTACCGATGACTTTTGCTCATGCACCCTTGCTTCATTGTAACATCTTTATTTTAGTCAATGTTAATACACTTCAGTCATTATTTTACTTTTTTCTATCATTAATAACTGCAGTATTACCCAAAGAATGGCTAGTTCTTTTAACAACTGCATGTTTTTCTGGTAACTATATTTTACTCAATATATTTTCTATATAAAATTACTTGTTTGGTATATATTTTTCTTTCAGGTCATACTTTTGTAGACTTTTTAATAAGCTTTACAAGTGTTTGCAGTTTGCAGTTAACTGTTTTCATGATAGACATATTCATAGACATTTTCACACCCATACAACATTGCTGTTTGTTTTTCTATATGAAAATGGGCATAGCTGACGCCCATAACTCTCAACCCCTAAGAGCAAATCCACTGGACAGGACATAAACCACTTGGGGAACAAATAGGGACCATACCTCTGAACTGTCTCCGATTTCCAGGGATGTCCCTGATTTCGACTCAATTTCTAACTCTGTCCCACTTAATCCCTCCTAAAACTAGTGAATTTTGGAGGAAAGGTGGTGAATTACACGTAATGAATAATGATAATGATTAAGAGTTATAAACATCATTTACCTCAGAAAATGTGTATGAACTCATATGCTCTGAGTCTGTCAATGTGTCAGGTTAATAGCACCAATAATTTAAATGTGTCCCTGATGTTGTTATGACGTGTCCCTGATTCAGTTGGTATTTTTCCCCAGTCGTATGAGAGGTCTGATAGGGACAGAAAGCACATATTCCACTGACAACCTTAGAAAGATGATAGAATATTACGTATGCAGTAGCATGACTCGGCTGAAGGATGTGGGTTCCAAAACTCAGTTACTTGTTTGTATTGAAGAGTGTCAGTTCCCATGTATTAGCCAGACAGGTGCAGATTGTAAGAGGAACACACCAATAATATGAATCAAACTCTAGACAGGCCGCGGATTCTGCACAGTCGAACGGCATGCTTTTGCCTAATGTGCAGCCATTCCGATACTGTAGGCATGTAATCCGATGTAATAGGCATCACAAAGTAATATCGTAGTTCTCACTCCCACCCAGGTGTGTGAGTGTCAGATGCAAACACCAAATGCAGTGCATTTGCAAGTGCAGGAGCAAGCGGGTGTAAGCCTGTTTGGCCACCAGTATGTGAGTATTACACTGGTAAAGCAATGTAGAGGCTGAGTGTAAGAAACTGTAACCAGAGGTTAGCATTGCTTAGCTCCATGCAAACCCACGCACACCTGCTCACAACTGCTTTAATGTGCCTTAATCACTCCATATCCAACGGCCTTGTTCTGGCCAGCAGCAAAATAAACAGCCTCTGCAAGGCTTGAAACCAGGACCCTGCACACACAGCTATTGTGATTTACCACTAAACCATGGCAGATATACAGACATTCGATCTTATCACAAACATATCATACAACGTAGTCATTCAACAGTATAGGAAATATATTCCATCATGTAGATGTATGTGTGAGTGTTTATGTCCAGATATAGATACATACATTTATATAGATATATCAGGAACATCCCATGTGACAACAAAGCATTACAAAGGAATGAAAAGGGAAACACCAATAATGCCTGTATTATGTAGTGGCATTGTCCTATGTAATATCAAGACTCATGCAGACAGACATGTGTCATTAATACACGCAAACATTTGTACATTGGCCAAATACATCATTTTATTTACATTAACACAACAGTTCCTGTCCAATCATTATGTAAGAACAGTACTCTTGCAAGGTGCTGTGTGCGACATCATCATCATGATAAAGGTAAATGGGGTAACCATAGAGGGACCGGTAGTTTTGTGTGTACAATGGGGGTCGTCTGCATCACGTGACCTGGAACCTTTAGGAGTCATGTGCATACCAGGATCGTGTGCCTGAGAGACAGGGGTGAGGACAACTGGAGTATGTTGTGATGCATATTAAAAGGGTCCAGTGGACACATGTGTGAAATGGACAGCTATGTATGGGGCAAATGTTGTTCTAGGAACTGACTGAAAGTAGGTATGCTCGTGGAGGATAGGTTGGGTAGAATGACAAACAAGACAGCACACAGGGTCAGTATATGACACATGTGGGGGGAATACACCTCAGAGGGGAAGGGATGTTCGGCAGTCACAAGCCCATGAGTCTCAAGATGGAAACAGTGGGACAGAGGTACCCAGACATGGGCAGCCACCACTGCACCAAAACAGCCACAAAGGTGACAGTGCTGGGGGCTGTCTAGGAGGGGCAGGCTCTCTCTGTAAATGTGACACTCTGCCCTTGAGATGGCGTATCTGGCCTCAAAACCCCTTATTGAGCCCCCTACGCACCACGTCCGGGACTGTACGACAGCAGTCATGTTCCTGTCTGGACCTGCTCCCAGGGGTGACAAGCCCCATCCTCAGTGGAGGTTACACCAGAAGGTGGTGCAGAGCCAAAAGAGGTGGAGGTCCAAGGCTGGGCCCCAGATCTGCTGGTGACTGGTGCCATGGCCAACTGAAGTGGACATGAGGTTCTGCCGGGAACTCCAAACCCATACAGCCTATGGTGTTGCAGTTTAAACACAGGTATGGCTTAGTAATAGTCAACAGCATTCAGGAGTACTTATAACAGCATGCATTGATTTGACCATCAACCCAACACAACAGATGGTATACATTTGCAGAGGGAGCACAACACATGCATATATACTGCATGACATCTGTACAAAGTGTAGAAGTCTTGTGACTACAGCTATGAACAGTGGCCCATTATTGGCATGCCACTGAGAACCCCAGACAGTGTCTGTCATACCATTGTTTCATGTGACATATGTCCAATCAGGGATGTGATGGCAGTAACTCATCACTATCACCGTGTACTGACTTCAATCCTCACACTATGCTCCTGCGGTTCACAGATGTGTGTTCAATGAGTAACACTGGAAACAAATGGTTCCACACACTGACCACTCCACAGATGGCCTTACAGATGGGGGTCCCTGATAAACAGAGCACTGTCTTGTCAGTTTTAAAACATGCAGAATAGCCATTACCACACACAACTTGTTAAACAGGCAGTAGTCTCAATGAAGCATAGCTACACTTACATGCTGTAGTCATGTCTGGCACATCACCCTCCTGTCTTTAAGCTATTTCCCACTGTGTATGTTGTTTGAGGAACATCCAGATATCATCTGTGATGCCGTTTACCAAACACCAGATCCAGGTACCGCTCACAGTGACTGTCATGGGCAAACACCAACATGATGTTCCTAGATATTGTACTGTGTTTCCATGGAATTGGCTATGGGAACATCATCACAGCTGTTCCACATGCAATCAGCTAGAGGAAGACTGCAATAGGTGCAGAGGCCATCACCTGATCATGACCATCACTTACAAAACACAAGCTGCTGCTGAGCACGTGTACAACTCCACATCCACCAGAGAGTGTGTGGGAGGGACAGACAGAGGCAAAGTACATCAGAGAAGTGCTTGGAGACTAAAAACCTAAGCATTGTCTGTCACATACCTACCAGTACAGGGGTTCAAACCCCTGACTGACTAGTCATTACTATTACAAGTGCATGCAGTTACTCCATGTGCCACAAAGCTGACATGTTGATGTACTGTAAGAACATATATGTGTGCTGGTGGGCGACATCTGCAACAGAGATATAGTAGACATACATTAGGTGTAGCACAGATGGCTGTCCACATGAACGGATGTCATTGTCAACACAACCACACTCTCTAATGGACTCACATTGACATACTTTGCCAGGCCCACAAATACACTTCCTAAATACTTAGTTTGCCACTGCAGGAATGCACAGATACTACATGCACCACAGGGGATATCCAGAGGTTCTATGGGTTAGGGCATGGGAACGTGTTTGACATCCGTTGGTATGCCAATGGGAGTTATACTGGGAGTGACTGTGGTTGGGAGCATCATACCCCACACACAGACACAAGGTGCCAGTACTGACATGCATGTGTGCATTGCTTCATGGCTGTGTAGTGGTTGGCTGTGCAGGATGGCTGTACAAGGCTGGGTGAGGGGTAATCCTTGGCATCACACTTCCTGACAATGGTGTGCAGTGTGGTACAGGGTTGTAGTGTCTGCAATGTCTCACACAGATGAGTATTGGATGAACTGTCCTGACATCCTGGTTACCATTGTGTATGGCCATAGCTTTGCAATGCATGTCATGTCTGTGTTTGATCGTCCTTGACATGGACATTGCCTGGTATGTGCACATCCCACAATAATGTACAGTGACATGCACAAGTGTACCTGGTTTGGCTGGCACATGTTGTGTACACAGACTGTTATCCTCAGATATGCCAGTACTGGCCTGGTGTGGCAGGACATGCTTATAGACAGCAGGTTGACCCTGCACTTGCATTGATAGCATGATACAGGTATTTCCTGGTGTCAGTGGCATCGGTCCATACAGGGCATATGTGTAAAGGCATTGTATGGCCTCTGTGGATCACATTTGATGGCACCACATTTGTTTCAGGCATCCAGTGGGGAACATAGTGAAGGCACATTGTCTGCAATTATGTGCCTATTGTACTGCTGTACAGGGTTCCATGTCCTCTGCAGCCCACTACAATCATACCATGCCTACTATATGTCATCAATGTGCAGGGTACTAGCAACATAGCAGGATATTCTAGGCAAGTGTGTTTGTATATGACACATGGGTTCAGAACGTATTCTGGATAATAGTAGGGTTGCATACTCTGTTCACCAGGTCTTTTGCCAGATGTAGGGGTATTGCTTGCCAGCACAGTCCCTTGGCTGACTGACATCTGTACTCCTTGTGAGGTGGACATTGTGACATATAATATGGACACCATATAAAAAAACTACAAAATCCGCTCCCCAACATGTCCAGTGGTTAGACACTCACAACTGGCACCCCACCCAAGTACCATGTTCAATCATAGCCTCACCTCAGGCTTTGTGCCTGCTGAATGGCGTACCGTAAAGGTTATCCCACTCCACAAGGGGGGAGCCACCATGGACCCTGGGAACTACCACCCCATTAGCCTGACGAGCCTGGTCTGCAAGGCCACACAGCCTATCTAGATCTTGTCAAGGCTTTCGACACCATCACCCACTCTGGAATTATAGATAAACTCACTAAACTAGATATAAATCCCTATGTCACAAGATGGGTTGCCAACTGGCTCACTGACAGAACCCGCACTGTGAAAGTAGCAGACTCCAAATCCAACTTCAGACCAGTGACAAGTGGAGTACCACAGGGTTCAGTCCTGGGTCCTCTCATGTTTGGTATCTACTTCTATGAAGTACAAGCTAACACAGAAGGTCTTTGGCTAATGAAGTTCACAGATGACTGCAAACTAGGAGCCATAATCGAAACTCCTAACGATGTGGACATCCTACAAAAGGGTCTCACTGAGACAGATGCCTGGTGTCAAAGCCATGGCCTCAAGCTCAATGCCAAAAAGTGCATTGTCATCCCCTTTGATAAAAACTCTGTACCCATGATCTACAACATAGGTGGTAGTATACTTAACAACGAAAGTGTGATAAGAGACCTTGGGACTCAGGTGGACAGTAGTCTCTCCCTTGATAATCACATCACCACAGTAGTCAGGAAATCCTTCTACATGGCACACCTCATCACAAAAGGTTTCTCATCCAGAAAAAAAGAGGTCATTGTTCCCCTCTACTTCTCACTCATTAGACTCATTACAGAGTACAATGCCCCTTTTGGTATGTACCTCACAAGACATCTACAACAATTGGAAAGGCCGCAGAAATACCTCACAAAGAAGATTACTGGCCTCAAACAGATGCCCTATGCAGACCGTCTCAAAAAACTCCAGCTTTACTCCGTCGCATATCGCCTACTCAGAGGTGATCTCTGCTTAACATACAAAGCTATGTCAAACCCAGAGCTGTTGGACATGCTTCACTTAAAGAAATCCCAATCCCTCTGAGCTACACGCTCTAGGGACCTAAACCTTGTCATAACATTAAACAGAACATGCCGGAGGGATGGATTCCTGTCCCAGAGACTTCCCATACTCTGGAATAAACTACCTATCTATATCAAACAAAGCTCCTCATTAGCACTCTTCAAGACAAATCTTGATGATTGGATGGGAAATAGGAAATTCACCCCGGGGATCACCTCTGTGACTCTGTTTGACAGTGGCACAGGAAAATTATTTTCTTGGGTAGCAAAAGCCAGGATACCTTTTTGGCTGGGCTTGTATAGGCCCCAGGGCTGATAGCCTAGTACCTACCTATGAACCACCTCCACACAGGCTATGACTGTCAAACATGCACACCTGCCATGTCTTGGAATAGAACCCCTACTTAACTAGTGTATCACACTACCGCATTTTGCAGTTACAGCAAGCACTACAGAGATTACTGGGTTAGAGCAGTCCCAGAGGTGTATTACTAGGTGGGTGACAACAGCAGGATTGCCAAAGGTGGTTATGTGAATTGTAAGAGTGTGCATACTCTAAAAAGCATTGTTTTTTTTCTCAGGCAGACAGAGACACACACAAACAGTTGGCCTTTCTTGGAAGAGAGCCCCTACCTAACTAGTTTATCACACTACAACAATATGCAGTTACAGCATGCGCTACAGAGATTACTGGGTTATAGCAATCCCAGAGGTGTATTTCTAGGTGGATGACATCAGCAGGATTTCCAAAGGTGGTTGTGTGAATTGTAAAGAGTGTGCAAACTCTAAAAGCATTGTTTCATTCACAGACATGCAGACAGACGCACACAGTTGACCTGTCAGGGATTAGACCACCTATTAAGCTAGTTTAACATACTACAGCATTACACAGTTACCGCACATGTCATGGAGATTACTGGATTACAGCAGTCCCAGAGATGTATTCGTAGGTGGGTGACATCAGCAGGATTGCCAAAGAAGGGCATGTCAAGTGTACTGTCAGTTGTATGCCTGTTACCTGCATGTACCCGCTGCTTACTGTCAGGAAAACACATTAACACCTGCTAACAAGTGTCTTATGCAGTTCTAATTGACAGTATCAACAAGGCTTGCAGGTCTTGAACCCTGGACCATGCCCACTGAGGTTACTGGATGTACCACTAAGCCATCTGGGTTGCATACATATTGCATGAAGTCTATAATGCACATCTTGCTACAGGTATTCCACAGTACTGAAAACAAATAGGACAGTCACATTGTGTACATACGTACAGTACGCTTGAATGTACTGTCCTCTGTGAAAAAACAAAGACAAGTCTACATCTGTACTACTGTCATAACTATATATATATATATATATATATATATATATATATATATATAGATATAGTTCTACTCTTAGTATAGAAGCTCTACTCTTAGTATAACCAGACTACTCACTATATTATAAGCCTAGCACTTGTTCTCAATACTTCTCTACTAAGTAAGCACTCTCGTACTAAGTAAAGCACTACATCTACTTACCACCCCTGTGAATATCCACTTCCCTTAAAGGTACAGCACTCCCTTATACTGTTCTAGCATGTCGAGTGGTAGATTACTGGCGTCGTCTCCAATTCAGCTGGTCAATCTGGGTATCTTGAGACAATGCTACAATTGTCTCATGTACACAGACAACCATCTCCTCCTCCCAACAAACACAAATACATGTGAGAGATGCAACTATATAGCCAAACTGGAGGCTGAACTCTCTCAACTCAGGGCTGGCATGACCAGACAGGAGGAGATGGCAACCACACACACAACAATCCCAATCCCACATATACCTACCACAACTGCAAACCAAACACATAAAAACAGAAAGACATACTCAGAGGCTGTAATAAAAAACTTACCAAAACAACAGAGGCTCCCAAAGCAGACATCCAAAAATCCACCACCTCAAAACGAAACACATGCAACACATACTTCAACAAATCAGTGTGTCAACCAATCACAGCCCTGAAAGCCAAACACCTTGCCTGATACACTAGTAATAGGTGACTCTATAGTCAGACACACTGATGTCCTGCTGACCAGGCTGAACAAGGAGAAGGTGACTGTGAGCTGTCTATCGAGCTAGGATCTGCCACATAACACATGCACTCAAGTCACTCCAAAGCAAGCACAAATATGACTCCGTCATTGTCCATGCTGGTGTGAATGACCTGAGACGTACCTCCCTGGACTACATGAAAAGAGACATAGAGGAGCTCTCCGATTATGTATCCCAGGCTGGTATGACCCTGACCCTGAGCAGCATCCTGCCTTCACCAAGAATGATACCACAATACAAAGACAAGATGATCAGCTTTAACAATTGGCTCAAGTACTGGTGTCATTCTAAGGGGATCCAATGTCTGTCTGCCTGGGATGACATGTTGGACAAGCCACGCTGCTTCGCAAGGGATGGCTTGCACCTGTCACCACTGGGCTTCCGGATATTGGCTAAGGCTCTTGCCACCCCATAGTGCCTTTTTAGGCAAGGCTCAAAGACAAACCCACCTCCTTAGAAAACAAAAATGGAAAAAACTAAGGGTAATGCTGCTCATTGCCAGAAGTCTAAATCTCAAGATGCAGGCACTTGATGCACTCCTCAGCATGGAGAACATCGACGTCTGTGCAGTAACTGAAACCTGGTTCAAGGCTCCAGAGAGCACCCCAGCACTACCAGGCTATACCTCGTATCATGCTTTTCGGCCCCAAAACCCGGCGAACCACAAAGGGAGGGGGAGTGTCCATATTCATCAAGGACACTCACACCTCCAGGTTAGTAGCAACACATGAAGCATCAGAGACCATACAGGTGCAACTAACCATAGGCAAAACTTCTATACAACTGGTAGCATGTTACAGACCACCCTCCCAATCTCAAGAACCCCACTCAGCCTTCCTGAAGACATTGGAGGATATGAATGTATCACAAAATACCATCATACTGGGAGACTTCAACTACCCAAACATAGATTGGGTACATTATTCTAGCCCTAATACCCTAGCCCAAAGGTTCTGGAATTCATAAATTCAAATGCACTGGAACAACTAGTCACCTCTCCCACTAGGGGAGATAATATACTAGACCTGATCATCACAAACATGGGGACAAAATGCTCCACACCAGAAGTATACCCCTCACTAGTGAGATCTGACCACAGACTAATCACCCTGGGTATACATATCCCACCTCCACCCCCAGCACAAAAGACCAAAGTGAAAAACTTCTCAAAAGCAGACTTCACTCTTCTTAAGACTGAGATGGTATCCTTTAAGCCCACTGTGCCAGTGGATACCACATCCCACAATGCCAAATCCTTCACAAATGCTTTCTATGGACATCTCCAAGAATGCATGGATCATGCAATCCCAAACAAATCCAAGTCTCTCTCCACCAAAGGTAAGCGTCCTGTCTGGTGGACCTCAGCCATAAACAAATTGTATAACAAAAGAAGGAAGCTACTGCACATCAGAGCAAAATCCCATGAAGGGAAGACATCTCTGATCAACATTAGTAGAAAACTACGTTCTCTCATAAAAACATCCAAGGCCAACTTTGAGAGAAAAATCGCTAAGGACACTAAAGATAACCACAAAGCCTTCTTCAGCTATGTTAGAAACCTGGGCAGAAACCCTCAGATATGCTCAGAGTTGGTTCACAACAACAGAAAATACACTGAACCCACAGATATTGCCAACATTCTGGCTGACAGGTTCAGTGCAAATTTCTCCCTCCTTCACCCCAAAAGAAGATATACTTATCCCAGCTGAATGTAATCTCCTGTCATCTCAGATTTCCAAGTGAGAACCGCCTAAACAAAGCAAAAACACAGCATCAATGGGACCTGACGGTATCCCGGGTTGCGTGTTACGTAAACTCCAAGAGGAGCTAAACCCACACATAAAAATGCTATTTAACCTTAGCCTTACTGGATATGTACCTGAACACTGGCGACAGCAACAGTGGTCCCACTCCACAAGGTGGTGCCTCTACAGACCCTGGAAACTACCACCCCATAAGCTTAACCAGCCTGGTCTGCAAAGCTATGGAAAGAATCATTATGGAACTCATAAACAGAGACATAGGGGACCTACAGACACTTGACCCTACCCAGTTCGGCTTTGTAAAGGGCAGATCCTGCCTTTTAAACCTGGTTGACTTTTTCAAAACAGTCACTAGAGCCATTGATGAGGGCAAAGCAGTCCATACAACATACCTGGACTTGGCTAAGGCCTTTGACACAATACCCCACTCAGGCATCATAGATAAGCTCAACAGCTTAAAAGTAAACCCTTATGTCACTAGATGGGTTGCAAACTGGCTAAAGGACAGAACCCATAAAGTTAAAATCGCTGGAGCAATGTCAGGCTCAAAGCCAGTCACAAGTGGTGTCCCACAGGGATCTGTCCTGGGACCCCTCTTGTTCTGCATTTATTTCTCAGATGTTAAAGCAAACATGGGAGGGCTGTGGCTGACAAAGTTCGCAGATGACTGCAAACTAGGCACCATAGTCGATACACCAGCAGACACACACATCCTACAAAAAGGCCTCACAGAAACGGACAACTGGTGCCAGAGTCACGGCCTTAAACTAAATGCCAAAAAATGTATAGTCATCCCCTTTGGGAAAACAAAGTACCCACAAATTATCACATAGACAGCAACCCACTGAGTACAGAAAAATTAATCAGAGACCTAGGGACCCAAGTCGACAGCGACCTCTCATTTGACACCCACGTTGCCAAAGTGGTTAGAAAAACATTCTACCTTGCACACCTCATCATGAAGGGATTCACATCCAGATCCAAGGATGTCATTGTACCCCTATATTCCTCCCTCATCAGACCCATGATTGAGTACAATGCCCCATTTTGTATGTACCTCACCCGGCATTTGCAACAGCTGGAGAGACCAAGAGGATCAAGGGTCTCCAACATATGTCTTATTCTGCCAGACTAAAGAAACTTCAGCTCTATTCAGTAGCATACCGCCTGCTCAGAGGTGATCTCTGCCTGACGTACAAGGCCATGTCCAATCAGGATCTGATGGACATGCTCCACCTCAAAAAATCCAAATCCATCAGGACCACGAGAGCTAAAGACTTAAACCTCGGCACAAGTATGAATAGGACATGCTGGAGGGATAGATTCATAACCCAGAGGCTTCCCATGCTTTGGAACAAGATCCCAGTTCAGATAGGCAGAGCCCTCACTGACTCTTTTCAAGAGAAATCTTGATGAGTGGATGGGAGATCGTAAGTTTACCCAGGGTCACATCTGTGTCACTGCTAGACAGGGGCACAGTAAACTAATTCTATTATATAAGGGGACCTTCATTGTGTCACTACTAGGCAGAGGCACAGTATTCTAAATTTATTCTGTACATTTTTGTACCATTTCATGGGGTGGCAAAAGCCACATCACTATGGCTAGGCTTACAAATGCCCCAGGGCAGATAGCCTAGTACTATACTATGAAACTATGAAACTATATATATATATATATATATATATATATATATATATATATATATATATATATATACATATACACCTATACACCTACGGGATGTGTACACACACATATATATATGCATATACACAGACACAGACACAGCCATAGCTATATATATATATATATATATATATATATATATATATATATATATATATATATACACGTCTGAACACCCTTTGTGACACAGAAGGGTTCCAAAGGAACTGACGTGTACACAAAACAGAGGCATCTCTTATGTTATAACATTTAAATCTTAAGCAGTTCAATGGTTGTAGTGTATGTGGAGTTTGGGGTGGGGAATGGTGGCTAATGTAATCTGCCCCGGAGATTGTGGAGTTAGGGTGGGGGAATGATTGGTATGGCCCTACACCCCAGCTACCATTTCTGTGTCACTGCTCGACAGTGGCACAAGAAAATAACATACCCAACTGTAGTCATGCTTGACTGTGTATTCTTTACCATTCCTAACTATGTAATATGTTGTAGACACTGGTCACCACAGATGGCTACCATGGTGTGATAAAAGACATTACACATGTGTATGCCTGGCTACAGGGTAGTCACACACACAGACACGCACACACTTGCCACTATTGTGCATACAAGTCTTGCCTATGTAAAGGTAACTAGTACAGTGGTATGCAGTAGGGGTATGTGCCACAGAACACATACAATTACACTTACTCTGATTCCACTTCTGAGCTGGGTGACATCACAGGACCGATTATTTGCAGTGGGGAGGGGGAAGAGAGAGGTTTAGCAGTTGGCAAGGATAAAGGCCAGTGCAAAAGGAGGTATCTCTTTGGAATGCAGCAAAACCCACTGCCATGACAGGATGCAGACACAAATACACACACACAACCATTTGCTGACACACACACTCAGGCATTTGCTGTCACACACACATAGTTGCCAGTGGTGGTATCAGAACTCCTGCCTATCTACAAATCACTATTACAGTACTAAACACTTACGAAATGTGCCACAAAGATTACACATTCCAGGGCAGTCAGACTGCTCATCTAAGATTGAGGACAATAACAGGGAAACTGACAGTCATGAAGTACATAGCTGTAAACTTGTGTGTAGGTGTCCATTACAACCTGTATGCACAAACAAGACACATCATCTGCAGGTAGGCCTGAGAGGTATAGTTGTAGCACAACAGGAATCTGTACTGGAGTATGGCCATCTGTGGAATGGACAACTACTATCACTATACAGGGCTACAGTGGGCATGCTCATTCACTTAGTAGCACAGGGCCATTTGGGATGCACTATGACTACAACGACACAAGGTTATACTGGGCATAGGTTCCTAGGTTCATAGGTTGGTACTAGGCTATCAGCCCTAGGGCCTATGCAAGCCTAGCCATAACAATTCCCTGGCTATTTCTTCCCACACTATTTACTTCTTTGGACCCCTGTCTAGCAGGGTGACTGATGTGATCCCTAGGGTGAATTTCCTTTCTCCCATCCAGTCATCAAGGTTCCTTTTGAAGAGGGTCAAAGAGGTGCTCTGCTTGACATGTATGGGCAGTCTATTCCAGAGTCTGAGGAGTCTCTGAGTCAGGAACCTATCCCTCCAGCATGTTTTGTTTATTGTGATGACAAGGTTTAGATCCCTGGAGCATGTGGCTCTATGGGATTGGGATTTCTTTAAGTGTAGCATGTCCAACAGCTCTGGGTTTGACATGGCTTTGTATGTTAAGCAGAGATCACCTCGGAGTAGACGATATGTGACAGAGTATAGCTGGAGTTTTTTAAGGCAGTCAGCATAGGGCATCTGCTTTAGGCCTGTGATTCTTTTAGTGAGGTATTTCTGTGGCCTTTCCAGTTGTTGCAGATGTCTTGAGAGATACATACCAAATGGGGCATTGTATTCTATAATGGATCTAATGAGGGATGAGTACAGTGGGACAATAACCTCCTTTTTTCTGGATGAAAAGCTCTTAGTGATGAGGTGTGCCACATAGAAGGATTTCCTGACTGTTGTGGTGATGTGGTTATTGAGCATGAGACCACTGTCCACCTGTGTCCCTAAGTCTCTTATCACACTTTTGGTGTTTAGTGTACTGCCACCTATGTGATAATTCATGGGTGCATGTTTTTTACAAAAGGGAATAACTATACATTTCTTGGGATTGAGCTTGAGCCCATGGCTCTGGCACCAAGCATCTGTTTCTGTAAGGCCCTTTTGTAGAGTATCGACATCATTTGGGGATTCAGTAATGGCTCCCAGTTTGCAGTCATCTGCGAACTTTGTTAGCCAGAGTGCCTGTACTTCAGAGAAGTAGATGACAAACAAGAGAGGTCCCAGAACTGAACCCTGAGGTACTCCACTTGTCACTTGTTTGGAGCTGGATTTGGAGTCCTACTTTTACCGTGTGGGTTCTGTCAGTAAGCCAGTTGGCAACCCATCGAGTGATGTAGGGATTAATGTCCAGCTTAGTAAGTTTATCTATGATGCGAGAGTGGGTGGTGGTGTCAGAAGCCTTGGCAAGGTCCAGATAGGCTGTGTGGACTGCCTTACCCTTGTCCATGGCTCTGGAGACTGATTCAAAGAAGTCAATCAGGTTCAGGAGACAAGATCGGCCCTTCACAAACCCAAACTGGGTTGGGTCCAGTGTTTTAAGGTTACCGATGTCTTTGTTTATACGTTCCATGATAATACGTTCCATGGCCTTGCAGATCAGGCTTGTCAGACTGATGGGGCGGTAGTTCCCAAGATCTAAGGTGGATCCCCCCTTGTGGAGTGGGATAACTGTAGCTGTGCACCACTCAGTGGGCATGAAGCCTGAGGTGAGGGTATGATTAAACATGACACTTAGGTGAGGTGCCAGTTCATTTTGTAGTTCATGTAGTACACAGCCCGGGATGTCATCTGGTCCCATGGATGCTGTATTCTTAGCTTTGGAGAGTGTGTTTTTTACCTGTGTGGCCATTATTACCGGAATTTGGCAATCTTCCGGTATTGAGATGGGCCATTTAAAGAGTGCACTGAATTGATCTGCCAGGATATTGGCAATATCCTTGGGATCAGTATATTTAATGCCATTCTGTTGTAGCTCAGAGCAGATCTGAGCATTGCCATTTAGATTCTTGACATAGTTATAGAATGCCTTCTGGTTGTCTTTGGAATCTTTGGCAATTTTATTTTTGTAACTAGCTTTGGAGGATTTTATGAGGGATCTCAGCTTCTTACTGAGGCTGGTAAGGGAGTTTTTTGCATCCTGGGATTTTCCTCTTTTCTGTAACAGTTTCTTCCTTTAGTTGTAAAGTTTGTTTATGGCAGGGGACCACCAGATTGGCTTCCTTTTTTGGAGGAGAGCATCTTGGTTCTATTTACTCATACACTTAGTAACAAAGGGCTTGTTGGATGTACTGACTCAAATTACACAAGGTGACAGTGGGTACGCTCATACACTTAGTAGCACAGGGCTGTTTGGGATACACTCCGATTCTAACCACTGAAGGCCACAGTGTGCATGCTCATACACTTACATGTACAGAACATGTTGTAATGGACTCCTATTGTAAACACACAGGTTTACAGCTATGTACATCTTACCTGTCAATATATGCAAATCATACTGGTTTACTACCTGATACCCCTGATACCTGTATGTGGCCCACAAATGATATATCTGTGTCTGTGCTGTGTGATAAACATGCATACATGTACATGAAATACTGACATATATATGTTAAGTATACACATTCATGCATGTGTGGACATGACAGACAATAGGTTACCTGGGTCGCACTGGTGGATGCACCTACAGCATGTGTCTCATACCTTGCTGCCCTGAAAGGCATACATTGATAGCAGGTTGTGGATAGTGGCATTATAGTTGGAACAGTGGCATGTGCAAGCATAATGTGTGAGCCACCTTATGTAATGGTACTGAGGTGCAGGTGTCAAGATGACCTCTCTCGGCTGTGTTAGTAGTTGTCATTATTAGCAGGACTGCTACCCTAAATATATCTCACATTGGTCATGCACACAGGTTTTGCTGCTGTCCTTCACCTTACATGAGGCATTTGCTGCCAAGCACATTAATCCCACTCGCAGTGAAGTCATGGTACGAGTGGCAACTGCTAGACCAAAACAATGCGCCAATGTCCTGCTGTTATTATGAGGTTGTCCAGTGTCTGTCATTTTGGGCTGTCATGACTGAACGACGAGCCTTCAACACAGAGCACATGCATCCATGTTTCACGTGTGTGTGGATAATACCTAGGTCGTATTTACCCATATAGCCACATTCCAAGGCAAATGTCCTACACCCAGAAGTAACACCCTGACACCTGCAAGACAATTGCATTGGATGCTTATGCTAACCAGTGATGTGTGGCTTTAGTAATCCATTTGCGCAATGTAGAACCTACAATGGGGAATACTGACACCTGTGCAGTGAAGAACACCTGGCTGAAGGTTCTGTGGTGCACAATTGCACTACCACCATATAACTCAGATCCAGACATGTGGGCCATAACAGTGGTATGGACCATTCCAGGTGGTGGTGTACACATATTCATAAAGGCTACTCACATGTAAAGACCACTACTCTGACCTAACATATCACAGATGAGTCAGGTAGAGGTGAAAGTGGCAAATGCTACATTCCAGGTTGTATCCTCATATACATCAACCACCTTGTCCCCAGACTACCAACACACATCCATATGTGGTATGACATAGTATGGTAGACCACCAGATAACCCTCGATTGGTGGACTGTACCTAAGCCTACATCAACTGTGCAAAGTACCCATGTTCAGGCACAGCTGCATAATGTGTTATGCAATGCAATAATACCACTGTTTGTAACCAGCTCAGTTGTACACATACCAGGGTCCCTCAGATGTTGTCAGCATTAACACGGTTGACTGTTGCTGTACACCAGTAAACAACACCCTCATGGTTGGATATGACATAGCTGTACCTGCCCTGGATATGTACATCCCACACTCATACAACATAAATAACATTACCATAGCTTTCATTATCCTTTCTACATTCAGGTGGCTACAGTCATTACACACATGCACATGGCAGATAGCATGCTAACAGTACATAAGGTTTAATATATATATCAGCAGAGGTAATATTCCCTCTCTACTGGTCACCCATGACACCTATCATATCATACAACACCCCATGTGGCATGTATGTCTTTAGACATGTCCACCTATTGCAATGCCTACAAGCATACCCAAATAGGACCATAGGATCTACACAAGGCCTGTATTGACAGACTCAGGGAAATCCATCTCTGCTCTGTATTTTCCTGAGTAGTCACAGGTGATATGTTCATGACATGTACAGCCATGTGTGGCCACAGCTCCTACATATACCCCATGTCAACAATTGCAAGCCATGCATGCTGTGTGCTGTCAGGACATTAGCCTTAGTACCACAATAGCCAGTACATGCTTGGGTGAGATGTTTACAAGCCACAGACCTCGCACATGCTTGAATGAGTGTACTGCCTACTCTAACAGAGCACATTGCTGGTACTCTTCCAATAAACATGAGGTGTGTGTGGCAAATATGATGTGCTCACTGTTGTCCATTACAGTGCCCTGACTTCACCATGGCACTGTCAAGTAACAGTTTGCAGGAGCATGAAATGGAATAATGCTGTGTATGTCTCGCTGATATGTGCTGTTGTCATATACATACACTTGCCTACTCAGTGAAGGTGGTGGTGTCCTATCAGTACATGAATACAACATCCATTATGGTGTAATGCTCGCCTATGTTTCACACATGGCGTGGGGAAGGTGTGGAATGTATCCTCTTGACCTACTAGTGCACTTACTGATGTAGACCGCATATGTGTACATGTATTGTTGTTTGTGTAGATTCCATGTGTATGTGCACTGTCTGATGTCTGAAGGTGACTGTTGTCTTGGTACATCATGCTGTTTAAATACAGCCTCAACATTGCCAACTGTATATGGTGATATGCTCTAAGTACAGTTATCTGTACATGGGCTATGGACAGATGTTTGGACATGACTACCAAGTGGTGGGGCTTCATTGCAGATGAATGATTACTGAGGACAGCTCACTGGTGTTACAACCAGTCCTACAATAACCTGTGTAACTGCTAAGTTCAGGTTTTGTTAACTGAAGTGGAAGACAGACAATGTAGAATGCTGTAAGGGTGACACTGAAGGCAAACCTCATGACACCTGTAACAGTAATCCCTCCCCTGTGCATATATTGTGCATATATCAGCACAGTTGGCAAAGAAAAGAGTCAGTAAGCTTTGTACCGGATGTAATAGCGCTGTACTTCTGTAGTACCTATCATGAGATAGGCAGGTGTTTGATTCACAGCACTGGTACATGTGGGTATGTGTGTCCATATATGTCACGTATGGTTGGGAATACATCCCACATGTTATCACTCTCCTGAACACTGTTGTTGACACCAGTACAGAGTGAAGTGTAGAAAGAAAGGCTTAGGCAGGTGGTTAAACCTCACACATGTAAAGTGACTGTATGTGTGTGACATAGGTGTATATCTTTGTGAGTGCCACAGTGTGTGTGTGTGTGTGTGTGTGTGTGTGTGTGTGTGTGTGTGTGTGTGTGTGTGTGTGTGTGTGTGTGTGTGTGGCTGCCCATGTGTATGGATGTCCGGTCCCTGGAGTGAGGCTGTATTTTACCATAGTGAAATGTTAATGCCCCCTCCCCCATCCACTCAGTGCAAACTAGCATTCCTGTTGATATCATCTATCGTAGATGGGCATTCTAACCGCCTGATAACATGTACACCCTGCCTACTGATGGACCCCCCCTCCCCACATACACTCACTGCACTGTGGTATCCCTGTCGATGTCCTCAATCATGGGCCATTCCAACTATCTGTACATGTGTAATCTATGTGGTGCGTCTTGTAATTGCGTATTACTATAATCATGATAAGCACATAGGCAGGGGTTCTCATCCGAACACTGGTAACTGTGTGTGTGTGTGTGTGCGTGTGTGTGTGTGTGTGTGTGTGTGTGTGTGTGTGTGTGTGTGTGTGTGTGTGAGTGTGTGTGTGTGTCAGAGGTGTGTGTTACTGCGTCTGTGAATCCCTGAGTGTGTGGGTGTGTCTGTGTTTGCATGCTGTCATGGCAGTGGGCATTACTGCTTCACATGGAGAAGCCACTATCTCCACTGGCCTTTACCCTTGTCATCTGGCATACCACTCTTTTACCTCCTCCGTGCTCCAGGTAACTATACCTGTGATATCGCCCACTATGGATGTGACAGCTCTGAACACAATAGCTTACTACACAGCTATCATGCTCTTGGATCATTAGAACAGTAAACATAATTGAAACATGGGAAAATATAACTGTGATGTGGAAGCTACAAAGTGCATGCAAGTGTTGTCATACTAACCTGTGGGTAGTCAACATGTACATATGGAACACTAATCGCAAACACCGACATCCCCTGGCACATGCAACTACACCTGAAGGAGGAAGGCAGAACATCAAGATCAATATGCTGTTAGTGTTGTTACACATGATACATACTGTCAAATGTACAAAATGCATTCTAAAACTGTAATACATGGTATGTCTGCTGCCTGTCAACATTATTCAACAATGTTAATCTACAATTGTCTACCTAGTATGTTGACCCTGTGCATCAGACCATATGAACATGTCCCTGCACCGATGGTGTGGATGACAGGAATGTGGCACAGGCATCATCATATGCACGGGGTGATAATGTTTGCCAAAGGCCTAGGCTGCGCCATTGGATGACATTATATGTGTGTGTTAGGGCCTGTGATATCACTGGCCATGTGTGTATGTTATGCATGTGTGTGTTGAAGTGCCCTACATTTGTTTTCAGTGTGTGTGTATGCATGCACACAGGTCTGGCATGTGGCTGGCCTACACAGGGGTATTATTGACAGCTGCAGACTGTACAAGGCAGGTGTCACAGTTCACGGTGTCCAGCCATGGCCATGTGACCTGTGCCTGCCAGGGGTTGCGCGGGCACTACCAGGCAGAGGTCCAGATTGGGTACTGTCTGATGACACATGTCCACTGGAATCGTGTCCCTGTTGGGACCATCCAGGATCATGTGCACGTGGCCTGCTGTGTCCTGGTATGGACTGCACAACACCAGCTGCACTGCTGCTGCTACCGCCACTATGGGAGTAGGCATGTGCAGTAGCATGTTCACGTAGACCTTCAACAGGTGATGTAGCTGACCAACGTCTATGTGCCCAATGCCTCACTCCCACCAGATGTTCCAGCACAGACATTCCACGCTCGAGGATTGACATGCCATGGTCAAGGACTCCCACCATGTCACCCAATTGTCTATCCAAAACATCTGCAAGATGATGGTGAGCATTTGCAATTGCCTGGATGTTGTCAGTTAATGAATGGACAGCAGCCCTCTGAAGCCTCTGACCTTGTCTGTTGTGCCATTCAGCATGTGCCTGTGCCTCCATTACAGCCCAAAACATGCATCTGGTGACTCCAGCTGATGTGTTTTGTCTCGCAGGGGCATGTTGGCCAGTGATCCTCCTATGAGCAGCTCTGGGCACATGCCTGTGTGAGACATCACCAGTCTGTTGACTGGGATCATGGTGTGCAGGCACACCTTCCATAGTCTCCACACTTCCCGTTTCCATGCTACCACCCACCAACTGTCCTTCCTCTATGGCCAGTGGTGATGGGGTATGTGCAGGCAGGGGAACTGTGTGCGAGGATGAGGGGGAGACAGGTGGAATGGCAACCAGTGGCACAGATTTAGTCCCTGAAAACCCTGCCTGTACTTCAATCATACTGTCATTATCACTGCTAGTGTCTGTGGGGACACTAACATCAGGTGAACTGCAGGAGGGCAACGCACCTACATCAACACCTGTGAAGGGAAGACAAGAACTGTACATTACAAGTTATACCAGACAGACACAGACAGACAGACAGACACAGACAGACAGACAGACAGACAGAGACACACAGACAGACAGAGACACACACACAGTCACACACAGACAGAGACACACAGACACAGACACACAGACACACATGCTACATGCAGGTGATATGGCAAATGCCATTCAGCTTAGACAATTATAATTTCAGCTTAGACAATTATAGTGGTAGTTATCATACATCCCTGAGTTGCACACAACAGCATGTATGTGTTATACCAGACGGCATGCACCTTACACAATTATAGTGGTGGATAGCATACATACCTGTATTGCACCATTTGTGTTAGTAGCCCATGGCCCATACCTGCATCACAATGCATGCACTTTGCACCACTGCACCGCACTGCCATAGTTTGTGCAACATACACTACATGTTAACAGACCATCGCTAACCTTTGTACATCTGCCACTGATGCTTTATGTTGGCCACCGCTCCTATGTGTGAGGACATGAGCAGTAGGGTATGTTGACTGCATACAATGTTTGCCTGAGCCCTAGCTTGTATATCTCTCCCAAAGCAGTGCATGTCTGTTCAACATTATTCTGCCTACCCCTGAGCTGAGTCTAGACATTGTGCATGTGGCTGTACACACATGTTTGACATGGCTGTCCCTCCTTTGCAATGGTGCCACAGACCAGCACATGTTTATGGTACACTGGCCTGCTGTGTGGCTTATGACCTTGCCAATCATATGTGGTATGACATGTCCTCTGCTGATGTGTTGAATGACATGCATACATGTGTAACACAATGGTGTCCTTTCCAATCTACAGCACGGTAATGGTGTCCCAATGTAGGGACGTGTTATACTAACATGGGCCTTCAGCTGATGCAGTGTTGTCTGTCCACCCTACAAATATGCAGGGACATACTGCACATTGAGCTGATATGCATAGCCATTGCAGGGCATCATGTGGCTTCACAATTGCTATACAGTGTGAGCTACTAACACAGTTTATAGCCATGACTATGTTCACATACAATACATATCTAATGTGGAATGTGACCCACTTCACTGAGGTGTATACACACTAAACCCTAATGTGGAATGTGAGACACAGGTCACAGAAGGGTATATGGATGACACCCCTGCACATCTGCAACCATATTACTGATGCCTGGCAACTATATCCACACATGGCTAACTTAGCAATACTCTATGTCCCACATGCCATCTGTGTACCTCACACACATGAAGAGCAGGCATGACAATGATGTCTGACACCAGCAAGGTGAATGTACTGTATCTGTGGCTTGATGTGGTTGTATGTGTATGTTGTGCAACACATGTATGCGTTTGGATACTGTATAGGTGAATGCTTCCATGTCGTGACACACTCAAGATGTTCAAGACATGTTATATAGTGGTTTCATGTTATGCCTACACAAGCTGTGCACAGGCCTATATGATGTTTAGTGTTTCACATCTGCAACATCACCATTACACAAAGGCCATAGTTGTATTGTGTTCAGCCAGTGTACAACAGGGTGTACACACATGTACATCACTTCTACTGTGTGTGTTGCTTCATGTCTCTGGCCATCCTCCATGGCCGTGTGTACACATGTTCTGTCCAATGGTTGTGATGGCCATCTTATTTCCCATGTCAGTGTTATCCCATATGGCATACACCCATATATGTCATATGCTCCACTGAGGACAGGGTTATGCAGACAAAGGGTGGTATGTATGGGATGGTAGACATGTTCTGCAGGATAGCTGAGCTGTGTTGTAGTCACCCCACTACATGTCATGGACATGCCAGATAGCACAAGACATTGTGTGACATTCATAGCAAGGGTATACTCCACAAGGTTGTATCCTGTGGGCCGGTCATACTCCAGCTCCAACACATTTAGAGTGTGTGCACACATATGCTCTCTGTACAGTACTGTTCATATTCCCAGCATGTATAATGCTGATATGTAGTACCTGTTCCTACAGTGGAACACACCTCCACCATTGTATTCACTGTTGTCCACACATCTGGCAATGATGGTTTGGAAGGTTTAGTGTAGGTGTTTCATATAGTCCTCAATTGTTTCACATAGGTAAACACTGTGATGCATTGCAGGTCTGACCAGTGTCCATTAACAGGACCACCATACATTATGTGTATGTGTGTTATGGCAGATAGCATGCAATTAATATGTTCCTTGCATTATCAAGCCTGCTAAATAATTACAATCTCACCTGACACAGGCTGCTGTCACTGCAAAATGCCAGAGGTACCTAAACAGGAGTGTCACAGCAGTAAGAACATTATCCACACCTGTGTGATAGCTACAGGGTGCAATGTCCATGTTAGCACATAAGCCAATACAATACACTATACTATGGAGTATGCACATCTGTGCATACATACAGTAGCAGACTATAGTATGTGGCATGAGTGCATACATGCCTTGCATATGATGTTACATTATATATTGTACAGTAACACATGTAACAATGTGAAATATAGCTGTGTTTTAAGTGCAGTAGTGACTTACCAGGCAACTCCAGGATCGGTGGTTGAGAGACACCCACCTCCACAATACCAGCTAAAGCTTGTGGATGGAGGTCTGCAGGTGTCCCTAGGTTGGCCAGTATCTCCTCTGTATGTGTGAGTGGGGGGCTCAGTGAGTGCCCCCCCACCTTTTGCACCTTGTTCCCTGGCGATTGCATTAGCACGCAGTTTCACCAATCTCATGAGGTCAGTGCAGTGTCGGTGCACCTGCTGATAGGTGCGATTGTGACTGCCAACATCATTTACCCTCCTGCAGAGTTCCTCCCACAGGGCATCCCGCTGCTGTGCATCCTGCGGCACATGGCTGAAGAGCGTTGTATGTCTGTCGAGGAGGTATGGGATGAGGACCTCATCCTCCAAGTGGCTGTACACCAGCAGTCTGCTACATGGCATACCTGGAAGACATAATGATGGAGACAGGTCCCAGTTACTCACAGAGAAGTACAGCAGTACAGCTGAACATACATGTGTATCACATTTATTAAGATTACAAATACGTCTTTGCAAATCTACATGACACTAACACCACTGACATGTATAAGTCACACACATTTGACACTTACTGGTGATGTGATGTTATCACCATATATATGTGTGTGTCATGTGATGACATTGCTCATCCACCATGTGGATGTTGTCTTGACGTGGGCATGTCTGTTTGCTTGTACTGATGTCTTTACCTATCAGCACATGCCTGGATGTGTTCACACTAATGCAATCAACCTTAATGCTGTGTATATGTCACATATGAAGTCATACATAGCCGTTAGGGACATGACCTGTGACCCTTCATACTTGCAAGCATGTATGTGTTTTGCCATATACATCTACATGACACTGTACAGCTGTGTAGCATCCTGCCATGTATTGCCTGTGTTCACATGTGTGACACATGGGACAATAACTAGCCTGATGGTATTTGCAGGGATGGATATCAACTATAGCATGTATGGTCATAGTGATCTAGTAGGCTATATGCCCTGGGCCATTTATGAGCCTAGGCAGACAGGTTACCTAGCTGTAGGTAACAGACAGGTAAGTTTCAGTGGCCAGTTCAAGCAGTGCCACAGAACTGATCCACAGGGTTACTGATATATTTGGCATGCGGTCATCACACCATGTCACAGAGAGGGGCGATGTGCAGCTTCGCTGGACAGGTATGCATAGTATGGCAAGAGTATGATAAGTGTATAGGACAGAGATCTGTCAGGCATGTTGTGATCCTTGTACTAGAAAGGTGGATGTCCATGACGTATGTGTTTATTTGGGATCAGGATGTGTTAAGTGTAGCATTTCCAACACCTCTGAGTTGGATATGGCTTTATTCAGGGTAGGTTGCATGCTACACAGTGCAACTAGGGATTGGGAAGGGCAGTTTAGGTCATCTACACATGGGCAATAACCCTTAAAGGACATATGTGATCTATTATGGTTCACATTGGTGTATGGCTGAGCAGTTATCTCTGTCATGATTAGGGGTGCCACATATGACTACCTGTCTGGTGTGGTGAAGTAACTATCAAAGGAAAGTACTGTCCAGCTGCATCCCATACACACAGTTGCCATTATGTTGACCGCAGCCTAGGTGTTAGTTAATGGGTACAGGGTTTGTAACATAGGGGATGACAATGCAATACTTAGCTGTCAGATTGTGGCCATATATCACACACCACACATTCTGACACACTAAGGCCCTTCTCTATGTTGAACGCAGCACACATTGGGTTGACTATTGCTCCTAGTTCATAGTCATTTACAAACATCAATAGGCTGATGCCTTCTGTGTTAGTCTGTGTGGTATAGATAACAAAGAGGGGGAGTACCAGGAATGACCCCTGTATTACTGTGGCTGGCACTGGTTTGATGTGCATGTATTAGTCAGACACCTTTTGTAGTGTTGGTTCTGCTAGCAGTCCAGTTGCCAACCGCTCCTGTGACATAGGAATGTACACCTAGTTTACTGAGTGTAGCTGGAACACAGTATGGGTGATGGTGTCCTACAACCTGGCAAGGTCATGATATGCAGTGTGAATCAGCCCTATGGTCATCTACATTTGTACCAAGCACATCAAATACATTGATCACGGTTCATGGCTGTACAGACCAGACTCAGCAGGGTAGTTGTGCACTATGTCCCATTATCAATGGTGTCTGTGTACACAGCCTGACATGGAGCTATGATTGAACATGATGTGTATGTGGATAGCTGACTGTTCTTACATTTGTGTAGGATACACCCTGAGATGTTGACAGGTCCCATGAAAGCTGTATGTATGGCTTTAGAGAGTGCAGCTTGTACCTGCACAGTCGTTAGTACAGGGGCCCTGTAGTGTACATGGATAAATTACTAAGTGTACCTGTTGGGGGGGTGGGAGTGGGTTTAGGTTCTCCAAGTCCCTATCTGGATGAACGGGTGCAATTTCTGTAGGTGCAGTACTTCCCATGCCATAGTGCTGTGCAGCATAGCAGATCTTGTCTTTGCTGTTACGATTAATGACACAGCTATAGAATGCTCTGTGCTTGGCCTCATAATATGTGGCTGATTAGTTTCACAGTAGCTTTGTGTGGTTTTATATGGTGTATCTGCATCTTACTGAGGCTGACCAGGGATCACCTACAGTCATGTGTGTTCACTCTTGCAACAGTTACTACCTTCTGTGGTACAGTTTAAAGCATGCTACCACCAGTTTGCCTTCTTGTTTGTATTGGGTTGAATCCTGTTTCTGTTCCAATGGCACAATCACCGCACATATATGACTGCTTAAGGTTCATTTGTGTAGGATTCAGCATTTGCACATGCATTGTTCAGCTGCATGGGTGCTATGACTGTCACCACTCTGCTCTTAGGAAACATAACATTGGCATTAGTGACTATGTATAGCATACTGTTAACCCTGTTTGTGTAACTACTGTGATCCAGGACAGTGGGGTTGATGGTATCCAACATGCACTGAGCACAGGTGTTGGTACATGAGAAGTCTTCTCAGTTCATAATGGAATAGTTGAAAGTAGCCATTATTATGGTTCTGTCTCAGACCTAATCTTCCCCGTTACAGCACATTATGACAGTTGGGAAGTCCGCGGCCTGGTGGGTGATCTGTCTCAAGGTGCATTTTGAATTCCACCTTGGCACAAAGGTAGTTGCTCAGCATAATGCATCTAAAGTTATGCAAGTGCAACTAGCGTGGGGGTATACATATCCTTCAGGAATATGGACACACCTGTGGCCCGTGTGTTCCAATAAAGGATAATGGGCAAGAGGTGAGGTATGTGTTATAACATGGTCATGTCTCAGCCACTGCACAGATATGTTCTCCATGTTAGGGATTGACATATGTGTGTCCATATAGTGTCTGACATGTATCATTGTGTAGCGAGTCTCGCCGTTTATTGCTTGGCTGTCCCTGTAACAGCAATGGACCTTCACTTGAACTGTGCATGATGAAGGCACTATAGGAGAAGCATGAGCCCTAGGCAGTATCCAGATTCCCTATGGGTGACAGGTGCAGACTCTGTCTGGCAAAGCATCATGGTCTGTCAACCATGTGATCCCAGGACAACAGATACTGGATACACTGTGACATGCACCACTACACTGGACAATTGTGGAATACAATCCTTTTGTCACTGTACTTTAGTATCATTCTGGCCAATGGCAGAATGCTACCCATGCCTTGGGACATACCTGCATGGGCTACAGGAACTGACAGTTTCTACATGTGTTTCCAAGCAGTCCAGGCTACTGCATCACAGGTCCTGCACAACAACATGGAATATGCCATAACCATTCTAAAGGTGGTCTGAGTGTATGGGTATGTGAATAATCATGGCAGGCAGGCAGCTGACAGTATGTATGCCCTCGTATAGGTTGGTGTGTAACATAGTGCTAGAGTTGGCATTCACAAATGAGTACTGTTGGGCATGTTTCCAGTCACGTGTTCTGAGGTGTGGCACAATTATGTAAACTATGTCATACAGTTTGTGTATTTCAGTGTCTGTCTCTTCCTGCTTGGGGGGGGTCACTTGTTTGTCCAGATACTTATATGCATCTGTGAATGTCTTGATTTCTGGTAGTGTGTGTGGGTGTCCTTACTGTGTTCTGGTAGGGTATGTGTTGGTTGTGTTGATGAGCTGCATGTGTTAACCTACACCTCATGACTGTCTAGTCCAGTCATGGCTGTAGACTGGGCTGCCTTCCAGCTTACCTCTGTATCTGCATCCCAAACAATGTGTTGGGCATGGTGCTAGGTGGGTTTGTCAGTGTACATGGCATAGAGATTACATTCCCCCAGGATGGCCACATACACAAAGCTGACATTAGTAAACACCAGTAGTTGACTAGTGGACATGCCTGTATGAGCATTCAGTACTACAAGTACCAAGTACTGTATTTAGTTTACATATTGCTTATGAAGATGTTTTAGACAGTGATGCTCACATGTAAATATTTGTGTTATGGACATGACAACACTGGCTATTATGGAAACATTGTAGCTACCTTTAGCAGCAATCCTCCTCTGAGGAGCACATCACATCTTGTTAGTTGATTACAGATGATGCAAGTGTCTACAGGTCTGTTTTCTTCTCTGGGTATATACTCACATATCCACCAGGATCATGAGCTCTGTTGGGCACATACACCCACTCTCCAAACAGAGTAATGTATCAATAGACTCTGATGCCACTATCAACATGTTCAGGATATAATCAGATAGTGTGAGCCATCACCTATGAAGTGGCTATTACACATGGGCAGCTGTCTCCTACATCTTACATTCCTACTGCAGATGTTACACTTGAGTTAAAGATATGCAACGTGTTTCATTACCAGTGCTGTGCACTACCTTACATATAGCGTGTGCAAGCGGCTGTTAGGTTGGCAATGAGAGGTTGGGCTACACAAACCTGGTAGTTCAACCAGTGTGTCTGTATTCTCAATATCCACTCTATGTAGGTGTGCACATAGCCATTTGGCCCAGCCCCGTAACAAGGGTCACTATACATTTGCATAACATGTACACATGCACAGCTGTTAATTGCTTGCAGAAGATACTAGGCACAGCTGTTATTGCTTGCAAATGATACTAGAGAGGTGGATATTGCATGTGTTATGTGCATGTATAGTTACCTGGATCTTCCAATTATCTTTGCTATCATGCTGCTAAACTGTCAGATGAATACAAATGATATGTATCCTGTCATTGAGTATTGTAATTGCCAATAGACATAACTACTGTTTGCATAACATAACAGAACTGCTATGTAGAATAGAATACAGATCTGCCTAGAATACTGTACATTACACAGTTATTGGCACAGTATCCTACAATGCACACCATATTTACACAGTAAGCCCACCTTTAACATGTTCATCTTACTTATATACCCATACATATGTCAACTGTTACAATATATCGACATATACTATCCCCTGTTATACCACATACTTGTTGGACCAATCCTGAAACTGACAGTGGCTGGAAGCGAATTGGTGGGTTCCAAGTCCATATCATCCCTTGTGGTGTATGCGGTGTTTGCCATGTGACCTACAGCAGTACACACATAGAATACTACAAGCATTACTACTGCTCAACAGTACATCGCTACAAGATAGCTATTTCCACTATATGCATTGATTACACTGTAATTCTTACAGTACAGGTACTACATACCTATACATACTACATGTTGTCCATACCTTCTTAGTAATCGGAGGTGTTATTGACTAGTATAATACTCATTTTCAGTTCGTCTTTCAGTCTTTTGTACTGTCCTACAGGTAGATATAGATGGTTTGAATGTGTGACAAGGCAACCTTTTATAGTATCAGATCAGTAACATGTGCTATCTAGATGACCAATTGGTGTTCCTAAGTAGCTAATTACATGCACAACAGCTGCGCTGCTACTGCCTTAGCCAATACCATGGCTACAGTGAAGTATAATTGAGTACTCCACTTGGGCATTGTCCCTTTGCCTTACTTGTGAGGAAGACAGCGTGGAAGTGCTGTTTGGAATCTATTGCAACAGCTGTATGGAGATGAACAGCAATATATTGTGTGTAAAGCCTAGAGGAATTGGTCTAAATATGAGTACTGCAGTTATATTTCTGAACATTGCTACTTGTGCAGGGTTTGTCTGTACCTAATACTTCTGCATATGTTTCAGTCTGGTCAGGTTGTTTGACCAGATCAAGGCAGCATAGCTATACATTTAATGTTAGGGGGTTTACAGTGTGCTTACAAGACATATTTAGTTTGGTGTTACTGTGTATCATACTGTGCTGATAATCAGTACTCAGTAACACTTCCTGGTGTACGAACCTTTCAACCCTCTGAAACGGGATTAGTTCATACAAACCCTGTTACATCAGCAGCTGTTCAATTGTATAACAGAAACTATTTCACATAGGGCCATGTTAGTGTGTCTGTGTCCAGGTATGTTAAGGTTTCAGCAGATGTTGTACAGTAGTTGAATAATTGGTTATGGTATGACAGTATGTATTGATGTAATTATTTTGGTTGTGGGGTAGATGTTGGTGGGTGTACATAGCACATGCAGGTGTGTAGGAACCCCTTTTATACAATGTCTATACATGTGTGGGTGTTCTTTCCCTATGTGAACACCTGTCCCTTAGTGGACTAATATTATGGTAATTGCAGGCTGATTTAATAAGGCACTATTAAATGCTTCCTGTATAGGCTGCAGGTACTGTTAGTCCTTGACTCCTTTTGACAATACATCAGAATGTAATAAAGTTTTGCAAAATGAAAGCTGTCTGTGTATTTCTGTCATGGATATTTGCAGTCATTGCAGTTGTTTTGGTGACTGTGTCCATAGAACATATTTGTAATAGTGTATTTGATATATACTCTTCATGTGTTATGTTCATATTGTTTGGGGGGACGGACGACGGAATGTGTGACTGCTATGGTCCATGTTATACTCAGATATGATCACTTCAGATGCTGTCTACAGATTTGTATGTGTATACATATATATATATATATACATATATATATATATATATATATATATATATATATGTATATATATATATATATATATATATATATATATATATATATATATATATATATATATATATATATGTATATATATATATATATATATATATATATATATATATATTTATATATATATATATATATATATATATATATATATATATATATATATATATATATATATATATATATATATATATATATATATATATATATATATATATATATATACATATATATATATATATATATATATATATATATATATATATATATATATATATATATGTGTGTGTGTGTGTGTGTATATGTATATAGATATATATATTATTGCATACGTTTATCTGTACCTCCATAGATGTGTAGATGTTTTTAACCTATCTATATATCTACATATATATATGTAGACCTGTATATATCGACATGTCTCTATGTATTAGTCTCTCTCTCTGTATATATATATATATATATATATATATATATATATATATATGAGCATACACCTTTAATTGGGTACATGGCGGGTTGTCCTATTTCAACACATTCCTCCCTTTTGTGTTTTAACCTGTCTGCATACACTACTGGGATAAGTACATCCCAGGTAACTTAGTGTTAGGTTACTCTGAGGATGGAGTACATGGTTGCAGGTTCTACTCTTAAAATGTGTTATTATTTTACCTCTCAGAGTAGGCACTGGTAGGGAAAGTGTGAATAACACACATTTACGTGGTTGTAAGCAGGTTTGCCCATGGTCTGCGCGATGTTAAGCAAACATTAAACCTGTGAAGCGTTTCTCCATTTACTGTGTTTCAGCGCCGCTTACTGTTGCGCAAACCTGTGGAAACCTGCTTACAACTGCTAAAGTGTGCTTTAATCCACCTGCATCCAAAAGCCCTTATTCTGGCCTTCAAAATAACCTAACAGCCCTTGCAGGTCTTGAACCCGGGACCATGCACACCACAGTCACTGTCTTTACCAGTAAGGCATCTGAGATATGTACAAATGTTATGATGTTTAGAATATGCATTGTACTGCAGACAATTCTCATTACTGAAAACAAATGTAACAGTCAGTTGGTGTACATATGTCTGATACATGGTAATATTCATATGTTTGTGAAATTAGGTGTTGCAATGTGACATGACAGGGTGTGTCATGAATGAGAAAGGTTCTTGCTTTGCGTCCTTTTTATATTGTCCCCATACTCCATGTATACCCCCTCCAGTTCACTTATTGGACATCCGACCCAGGCCCTCCTTGATGCATGATTGCATTACCCATCATTCCTCCCCCACCCCAATCTTCACATACACAACAACCATCCCTTCTATGATGAATTAGGTTAATATTAATTGTTATAATACCAGAGCTGCATGTGTTTAGTGTACACTCCAATTCCTTTGGAGTGCTTCTTTGTCACAAAGTGTGTTCATAGCTGTTCATATATATAGCTATTGATGTATCTGTATAATATATATATATATATATATATATATATATATATATATATATATATATATATATATATATACAGACATCACTGACATGCATATATATATATATATATATATATATATATATATATATATATATATATATATATATATATATATATATATATATATATATATATATATATATATATATATATATTTCATATTAGTTTGTAACAGTAATACATATGTAGACTGGAATGTGTTGGTTCACAAACTACAGTACATTACAATGTACTGTACATATGTACACAAAGTGACTGTCCCATTTGTGATCATTACAGTGAAATGCATATGGTATAAGGTGTAGTCTCAAAACCATGCAACATGTATACACCTCAGATGGCTTAGTGGTAAGTTCCATGACTATAGTGTGAATGGTCCAAGGTTTGACACCTGCGATGCTTTACAAATGTTTTTTTACTGCAGAATAAGGCTCATTTAAGCAGTTGTAAGCATGTTTAAAAGTGTTTGTGTGACATTAATACAGCGGTTAAACACAGTTAAACAAACTTTGTAAAGTGTTACCTGTGCGCAAAAACACAGCCAGATCTGCTAACTACAATGAATATATACATGTCAGTGAAGTAACATCTCACTATGTGCTGACATAACATTACATTTTCTGTTGACTGTACTCTCCAGCACACATGGGTTTATATGGGTGTTTCAAATGTTTATTATACAGACGATTACTACCTATATATGCAAGCTGTGGTTAAGGTATACTTTTGCACATGATAGACATCCCTTCCATTATCGGGATTGTAACCTCGAATGCAAAGATACTATGCAGATGCTGTAACCATTATACTCTTGACATTAACGTTGCTTCCGCCTATTTCCTACTTGGATGATTTCTATGTGTAAGCTAGGCTAAGCAAAGGGCGGAGGCCCCCAAACTCACTGAGCTTCACGTACTCTTGAAATAACGACATATAAAAAATGTACTGTGAGACAATACATTACATTCCTAACTACATTAGGCATTGCCCCTCATTGACACACTTGAAGGGAAACCTTGTTGTGTGAATGGGTAACAAACTATACACCCCTGGGATCATGTGTCCCAGAACCATGCAGCCAGGGTGTGGGGGAGCCTTTCCAGTTTGATAGCTGTGTGACCTGTTGGGAGAATTGAATGGTGTTGAATTGTCACTTTAACATGCCCTCTTTAGATCACTAAGTGCCCCTGTCACCCTCCACAACCTCAGTCTTCAACTGCTTCCAGCAACTGTGCCTGGAATTGCTTCATTGGCTATGCTTGACAGAGGCTCAGTTACTTCATCAATGGTGCAGTGAAAGCCAACACACTGTAGCTATGCTTCTAATTACCATTGGCCAGATAGGTAGTAGGCTATGTTTGAACCGCTAATGTGCAGGCCATCACAGCCATAATATGTGAATAAACAGACCTTCAGATCACAATATACACTGAGAAATCATCATGTAGTCAGGAATCAGTTAAGTACAGCAAGAACATACAGATCACTGATACTTAGTCAGTCCAAAAGCCTATCTTGGAAGCTAGAAGATTTGTATAAGTTTAAAGCTTTCTATTGCTTACCATTAGGTTACCTACAGGGGAGATGAAAAAAAGCACAGATGGGAAACGTGTATGCAGTGATACCATACCAGCCTATGTGTCAGCCTTAGGCTTTGGAATACTGGCCAAGGGTATTGGCGCCCCCATAGTGCCTTATTTAGTAGAGTCTCAAAGGTGAATACCAGCTCTGTAAACAGCGCAATAGCAGATTCAATGAGGGTTATGCTTCTCAACACCAGGGGTTGTGATCACAACATGCATGCACTCACAGCACTCCTCAGGATGGACAACATCAACATCTGTGCAGTAACTGAAATCTGTCTTAAGGCTCCTGAGAGCACACCAGCACTACCAGACTGCAACCCATACCACACATTTCAGCCACAGAACATGGACTGACAGACACGGAGGGGCTGTATCCATATTCATCAGGGATACCTACACCTCCAGGTTAGTGGGGCAGCATGATACCTCTGAGATCATCCACGTGCAGCTAACATCAGCCACAACTGCAATGTAAACTGTGGCCTGCTATGGATCACCCTCCATGACCTAGGACCTCAACTCCACCTACCTGCAGACAGTGGAGAACATGACAATCCTAATGCACACCCTGCCATTGGTCGATGTCAACTACCATACCATTAACCAGGAAACTTTCTCTGGAACTCACTTCCAGGCCCAGCACTTCCTGGAATTTATCATCTCATATGCCCTGTATCAGGTGGTAACCTCCCTAACATTAACTGGGAGAACTACTCAAGTACTAACTCCCTTGCCCAACATTTCCTAGAATTTATAAACTCAAACACCCTGCTTCAACTGGTCAACACTCCCACCAGAGGTGACAACATATTGGACCTGGTTATCACCAACATGGGTGACCAGTGTTCCACACCGGAGGTCAACCCCTCGCTGGTTAGATCTGACCATAAACAAATCACTTTGGATATCCACATTTCGCCCCCACCCCCAGAGAAAGAAATCACAGTGAAAAACTTTTCAAAAGCAAACTTCACGTTACTTAAGACCCAGATGGAAAGTTTCAAAGCCCCCATGCTGAAGGATAACGCTGTCCAAGCTGCAAAATCCTTTACTAATGCATTCTACGGGCACCTACAAGAATGCATGGATCATGCCATCCCAAGCAAAACCAAGACTCACTCCTCCAAGAAAAGGAAACCAGTCTGGTGGACTCCTGCCATAAACAAGCTATACAATAGAAGGAGGAAACAAGTACAGAAAAGAGTAAAATTCCAAGAAGGGAAGACATCCCTGATCAGTATCAGCAAGAAACTACAATCCCTCACAAAATCATCCAAGGTGAGCTTTGAAAGAAAAATTGCCAAGGACTCCAAATATTACCACAAGGCATTCTTTAGCTATGTCAAGAATCTAAGTGGTAATGCTCAGATCTGCTCGGAGTTTGTGCAGAATGATACAAAATACACTGAACCGACCGATATCGGCAACATCCTGGCAGACAGGTTCAGCGCAAACTTCACCCCCCCTCTCACACCCAAAAAGGCCCATAACCATACCAGAAGAATGTAGAGTCCCTGAAATCACAGACAGGTTAAAACAGGCCTTCCAAAGCCAAAAATACAGCATCAGTGTGACTGGACGGTGTCTCAGGCTGCGTCCTACACAAGCTCAAAGACGGACTAACTCCTCACCTAAACACACTGATCAAACTCAGCCTCTCCACAGGCTACATACCCATAGAGTGGCGCACAACAACAGTTATTCTGCTCCAAAAAGGTGGAGCCACAACAGACCCCCTGGAACTATTGCCCTATAAGCCTGACTAGCTTAGTCTGCAAGGCTATGGAGTGCATCATTGTGGAACTCATTAACAGAGACATTGGGAAGCTCCAAACACTGGTCCCTACCCAGTTCGGCTTTGTTAAGGGCAGATAATGCCTCCTAAACCTGGTGGACTTCTTTGAGACAGTTACCAAATCTATAGGTGAGGGAAAGGTGGTACACACAGCCTACCTAGACCTCGCAAAGGCCTTCAACACCATTCCCCATTCTGGTATTATAGACAAGCTTACCAGCCTGAACATAACCCCCTACATCACAAGATGGCTTGCCAACTGGCTCATGGGCAGAACCCACATGGTGAGAATTGCGAGAGCAAGTTCCGACTCTAAACCGGTTACAAGTGGCGTGCCCCAGGGATCAATCCTAGGACCCCTCCTGTTCAGCATATACTTCTCAGAGGTACAGACAAGCACAGGAGGACTATGGCTGACCAAGTTCGCAGATGACTGCAAACTAGGGGCTATAATTGACTCTCCAGCTGACACAGACATCCTCCAAAAGGGTCTCACTGAGATGGATACCTGGTGTCAAAATCATGGCCTCAAGCTAAATGCTAAAAAGTGCATAATCATCCCCTTTGGAAAAAACAAAGTACCCACAAACTACCACATAGGTAGTAGTCCCCTAAATACGGAAGATGTAATAAGGGATCTGGGGAACCAAGTAGATAGTAATCTCACCTTTGATAATCACATTGCCAAAGTGGTTAGAAAATCCTTCTACGTGGCCCACCTAATCACAAAAGGGTTCACATCCAGATCAGAAGAGGTCATTGTGCCCCTCTACCCATCACTCATCAGACCCATCATAGAGTACAACGTCCCATTTGGGATGTACCTTACAAGACACCTGCAATAGCTGGAAAGACCACAGAAACACCTCACCAAGTGGATCACTGGCCTCAAACAGATGCCCTATGCAGCTCGACTGAAGAAATTACGGTGTACTCGGTTGCATATCGCCTACTCAGAGGTGATCTCTGCCTGACATGCAAGGCCATGTCCAACCCAGAAATGATGGACATGCTCCACCTAAAGAAAACCTTATCCCCGCGAGCCACATGCTCTAGGGATCTAAACCTCACCACAACAATAAATAGGACATGCTGGAGGGATAGGTTCCTGTCCCAGAGACTTCCCATGCTTTGGACCAAGATCCCAATCTACATTAGGCAGAGCTTCTCGCTAGCACTCTTCAAAAAAAACCTTGACAAATGCATGGGAAACAGAAAGTTTACCTCGGGGATCACTTCAGTGGCTCTGCTGGACATAGGCACAGGGAACTAATCTAAGGTGGTGGCAAAAACCTATTCTGGCTAGGCTTATAAATGCCTTTGGGCAGATAGCCTAGTACCTACCTATGAACCTTTGAACCTATAACGTGGGGTGGAAACAACTAGAAGTGGTCATCACCAACATGGGCAACAGGTGCACCACAGTGGAGGTTAACTGGTCACTGGTTAGATCTGACCATGAACTATTCACTGTTTCCACACCAGAGCAACTCCCCAACCCACGGATACCACAGTGTATACCTTTACTGAAGCTAAATTTACACTACTAGAGACAGGGGTGGGGGGTTTCACAACCCCCACGCTAAGGGGAAACACTGCTCAAGACACAGACAGATTTACAAATGCAGTCTATAAGCACCTACATGGATGTATGGATCGTGCCATCACTGGTAAACCAAGACTCACTCCTCCTAGACAAGGACACCAGTCTGGTGGACCTCTGCAATAAACAGGCTATACTACAGAAGTAGGACAGTGTTCCAGACATACAGCAAATCCCATGAAGGGCAGACATCTGTGACCACTATTAGTATGATATGTAGGTCCCTCCTGACATCACCCAAGGCTAACATCAGCAGGGGAATATGCAAGGATTTGAAAGATAACCGCAAAGTCTTCCTTGGCTATGTCAAGGATCTACGTGGTGACACACTGATTTGCACTGTGCTGGTGAAATATAGCACAAAATATGCTGACCCTACTGATATCACCAACAGCCTTGCAGATACATTCAGTGCATATTTCACCCCTTAAAGAGCCCACAACACTACCCAATAGGTACAGTATCCCACACATCAGAGACGCACAGGTGGAAATGGCCTTCTCTAACAGCAGAACACAGCATCAATGGTGGAAGATGTTGTCCCAAACTGCACCTGCCCCCCACCAAATTAAGCTTTCCTATCTCAGCCTCTCCACAAACTACATGCTCATACAATGGCGCGTGGCCAATGTTTATTCCACTCCATCAAGGTGGAATCATAACTGACCATGGTAACTACCATGCCATAAGCCTGACTAGCCTGGTCTGCAATGATATGGTTCGCATACTCATGGTACTCATTAACAAAGACATTAGTAACCTCCGAATACGTGATCCAACCCAGGCCAGCTTGGTTGAGTGCAGTTCATACCTACTGAACCTGTTTGATGTCTTACATACAGTCACAAAGACATTAGCTGATGGGGAGGTGGTTCACACGTACTACCTGGACCTCACTAAGGCTTTTGACACCATGCCCCACTCAGGTTTTATTGATAAACACACCAGCCTGTACATAAACCCATACATCAAAGGTTGGGTTGCCAACGGGCTTACACACAGAACCCACATGGTACGACTAGCGGTCTCCAGGTCCAACTCTTGACCAGTCACGACTGGTGTCCCACAGAACTCAGACCTGGGAGCCCTACTGTTTGACATATATGTTTCAGAGGTACAGGTAAATGCAGCTGGACTACGGCAGATCATTTTGGCAATGACTGCGAACTGTGAGTCATGATTGATAGTCCAGCTGACACAGACATCCCTCAAGAGGCCTCACAGAGAATGTCACAGGGTGCCAACGACACGGCCTCCAGCCCAGTGCCACTAACTGCATGGTCATTCCATTGTGGTATTGGCACCCACATATTAACACATAAGTGGCAGCTACTTTAATACGGATGAGGTAATGGGGTATCTGTGGACTAAGGTAGATAGTGATCTCCCCTTTGACAATCATATCTCCACAGTAGTTAGGACATCCTTCTATGTAGGCCATCTGATTACTAAAGGATTCCCATCTAGACATACTGGGGTTATAGTGCCCCTTTACTCATCACTCATCAGTCCCATCATAGGGTATAATAACCCATGTGGATGCACCTCAGAAGACACTTGCAACAGCTGTGGGGTCCACAAATGTACCCCACCAAGGGGAATACTGGCCTCCAACATATGGCCTATGCAGCCAGACTGAATAAACTCCTGCTTTACTCAGTGGCATCTCGTTTACCCAGAGATGATCTCCGCTGGCCAACACAGCCATTTCGAACTCAGGCTTGATGGATATGCTCCACCTATAGGAATCCATGTCACAGTGTGCCACACACTGTAGTGAGCAGAACCTTGCCACAACAATAACTGGAAGATGCTGGAGGGACAGCTTCCTCTCACAGACACTACCCATACTTTGGAACAATATCCCTATCTACATTATACAGAGCCCCTCACTAACACTCTGCAAGAGAAACCTTGAAGAGCGGATGGGAAACAGTAGATGCATCCCAGGGATCCCACCATTGGCTCTGCTCCACAGAGGGACAGGTAATGAATCAATGGGGTAGAAAAAGCTGACACATTTTGACTGGGCTTATGAATGGCCTCTGGCAGCTGGCCAAGTACCTACCTATGAATCTATACATACAGTATCTGCATATGCTGATAGCCTACTTTACTGTTCAGGTGTTGACTTACCTTGTGGCAATGGCAGTTGTGTGTGCAATAGTTGAGGGCTGCCTATGTTGGATGCACACAGTAGACTGCCTATACATGACAATTTACAGGTAGTTTTGTGTGTGTGACATCCATTTTTGCTCTGTGTGCATGTGGAGAAAGGTGTCAGTCACTAAGGTGCCTACACTGTCAGTGTGTGTGCTTTACGTTTCCTCTTTGCCAAGGTATGGGCATACTGGGCATGCCTCCGTCTGCCTACTGGGGCTGGCTCAGGGTGTTCATGGTCTGAGTACCTCTGTGCCTGTGGGGCCCTGGGCAATGGTGGTGGGCTGTGAGGACCTTCATCATTCTGTGCATGCTGCAGCTGTTTCCACAGGACCATATTGTGTAGCATGGCACACACTACGAAAATGTGGGCAGATATGCCTGGAGAATACTGCAAGGCTCCACCAGATATGTCCAAGCAATGGAACCGTGATTTCAGCATCCCAAACACACACTCTATGATGATTCCGGTTTGTGTGTGTGCCTCATTATGGAGTTCCTACATGGGTGTGTGCGCAGTTTTTATGGGAGTCATCATCCACAGTTCCAGTGAATAGCCAGCATCCCCCACAAGGTGGGCATTTGGGATGTTCCCCCTGGCAAATAACCAAGGCATGCCAGATGTGGGAGTCGTGATAGCTTCCAAGGCTGCCAGCACACACATCCATGAAAATGCCCTGGGCATTCTACATGACCTGGCAGTTGATGGAGTGGAACCCCTTGCGGTTTATGTAGCACTCACCGGGTGGTGACTTGATGTGTATGTGCTATTGCTGTGTCTATTGTACCCAGCACCTCCGGGTATTCTGCCACACGGTGGAAGAGACGCATATTGCTGGCCAACTCCTCCTGCTTTCGGGGTAAGTATATGTGCTCATTGGCATGTGGTAACATGACATCCAGGAACTGCTATAGTACCCTGGATGCTGATGCCTGTGAGATCCCCATGATATCCCCAGTTGGTCTTTGAAAGGTGCCTGTAGCTAGTATTCTCAGGCTTACACATACCTTTGTATCAACTGGGATGGGTTCTCCTCTGTTTGTTCTGGCTCTGAGGTGTGGCTGGCACAGTTCCACAAGTTGTTGTAGGATGTCCCTGTTCACCCTGTAACTACTATTTCCTGATCAGGTAGCCCCTGATAGGTTACCCTGGGTATGAACACTCTCCTCCTCCTCTGGTGCCTGAGGTGGTCATGTGCATCATCCTGCACACCACCTTCAGTCTCCAACACATGCTGGTGGATCAAGGTTATGGCAGCCCCTAACATGTACATAATACAAGTTCCCCATCTGTATACACCACTGGTGCAGAGTGTCTGGGAATGCACAAATGTGTGTGAGCTGCTTTCACACTTTATATTATTTATATATGCATTGTGCTATTGATGCTGCTGATGTCAGTGGGTGTGTATGAGCTATTCCGGCTGCAGCATGTCTTCACTATGGGTTTTGCAATGAGTACTGCAAGTGTGGGGCCTTTACTGTGGAGATCTGCTTGCCTGACTTGATTAATCTGTTGCCCTTTAATTCACTTTTAGACCTGGATCCCTTCCCATTATCAGGCATGCATCCACCTGCCGTCTTACTTGTTTTGTACTTTTCCTACCCAGTCATGGCAAAATGTGCCTTGTAGCTGATATACTGCATATCGGCTTTGTTCTGCTTTGACACTTACTGTTTTCTTTGCAATACAGCCCCTCCACTTCCCTGTTCTGCAGGTAGCTGCTTGCAGCCTTGTTAGCTGTTGTCAATGGCCCACGGTAGGCTCCTAGGTGTTAATTAGTCATTTGTACTCCAATTTCCCTGCTGCAGCATTTCCTTATTTCTTTCCTATAGCCTTCCTGTTTTAGCTGCAGTGTGCGCCGCGCATGCCCATTTACCAGGTTTATGCGTGTTTTCATCTCCGTTCACATGCATACTCGGTTACCTTGTGTACTCTCAGCTAAGCATAGCTATGGCCAATTTGCACACCCCTATCCTGCAGCTCTTCCTAGCTAGGGGCTGACCGATATCAATGCTCCAATGTGTTTACAGCAATGGCGACACACCCCTCTCTTGATGTCATCTTTATCTCAAGGGCACACCTCGGTGTTATAATGCTACGCTGTGAGATGCATCCTTACACTAGCGGGGAATCTGTGATTGACTATTACTCCTCTCATTTGCATGGCATTGCCTACTAATTCCTAGCTACTGCACATAACACTGTCACTACCCCTTAGCAACCCTTGTGCCATAAGTATGGTGTAGCATGCCTGCCATTGACTGTTATGGGGAAATCGTGATATGTGTTTCATTGCAGTTTTATTCTATATTTTTATACATTTCTTGTGATCCCCTTTGCGCACCGTTGCCCTGCGCTTCCACGTCGCAATAGTGTGACTGTATATATATATATATATATATATATATATATATATATATATATATGTAACGTCTGATGAAGCAGGGACACCTGTGAAAGCGTTAACGTCAATAAAGGAAAAGATTTTTGTACTATTAACATCGTGCTTCTTTTTGGAGTTTTGTTGGCTTCTGAATTACTAGAAGTGGAGTTTTGGCAGTATCTTCCAGCTGGGTTTGTTTTGCTGATATATATATATATATATATATATATATATATATATATATATATATATATATATATATATATATATATATATATATATATATATATATATATTCAATGTTAATTTTATATTTTGTACATTTTTTTTATGCCAATGGCTATATATTTAGCCATTGGCATATATTAACAATATAATACATGAGTTTGGTTGGCTGTCATGGCTATGATTTTATGTTTGCAAAAATGTAAATCGTTTTCTACGGTTTACATTTCTGCATGCTTATACTACACCTGCACCACGTCCTGAATCACTACATACCTTCATTTGCATGCTACACTGCTGCACATGGGGTAATTAGCATACAATGCTCGGGAGTTGTGCAGGCGTAGTGCACATGGAAACAGCTCGTACCTGAATTGCTCGCCGGTGATCTTTGGTGTTAGAATGCCAACGCTATGCCTGCGCCTGCACCTGGCGCAAGCTTCATGAATCCCAGGGACAGACTTTCATAGGAACATACCTTCATCCTACTGGTTCGTAGCACCAGGAAGTCTGACAGAAGCAGGACTGCTCTTGCTCTGTTTGCCTTAATGGGTTTTAAACAACACTATGGCTCAGTATTTAAGGTTCCAGTCTCGCTACTCCAAGATATAGGGGTTGTCAATCTGACTTCTATTTACTACTGCCTATCTGGAGTTTACACATTTTTGCCTTATCTCTGCAGGTTTTTTTTCTCGAATCAGACTATAAAAATATAATTATTAATTGACTCTATGTTGTATTTATATCAGAAAGAGCCATGAGGGATCAACTGACATCCAAAAAAGTAATAATTAACTGCCTTCAGGGAATCGCTCATCTGTATACATCAATCCACCTTCAGGGAGCCATAAAGAAGACAGAACAAAAGATCGGATACTTCTATATAGTAAAACACTACCTTACTGATTTTGCTAGGCAAAACATAGCCACTTCTTTTTTGCTCCCAAGCCTATTATATGCCTCTCCTATCCTAAACAATGTCAACTTCTCTCTATAATCTAAACTTGAATAATGCTAAAATAAAGTAGCCAAATTTGCAACCAACCAACAATATAGATCACATCACTGCCTTTCTGTAAAATAATTAAAATGGATTGAATGAAATAATTCTTTATTGTACTCACAATTAATTACAACCTACAAACTATTGTATAGCCATGAAAAATTCCCCTTCTCTTCACTACATGACTCATCGTTATACTACTAAGAGATTGCTGCGGTCCACTAACAAATCATTATTGTCCATAACTGTCGCTCATCCCTCTCTAACATAGATAATGAACAGGTGGGGTAGTTCATTTAGATGCTTTATTACATAGAAACACATCAGGATGGATAGCACCATCATAAAATATAAACAAACTGATTAATAGACAGACCTCATAGACATACATGGTTATATCTCAATAGCTTACTGCAAAATGGGAGTCAGGCTCACATGTGCTCAGTATTTACGCATTTGTACAAGCCCTTAGATAGTTTTCTTAAAGGTACATACATATTGATCTACATCCTCCCTCTTTAAAAAATAACATTGGTGTTAGACATGCATTACTCTAGACATTAGAAACAAACACAATGTTCATGTCCAAGTTGCCGTGTATCTATAACATGGTCTGGAGATGCGACTGGATCTGGTAATGTAACAATCTGGGCTGGGTTTAGAAACAGGGACAGTCTTTGATGAACAACTCCTATCAAGAACTTCTGGATTAATTGCAGGAATAGGAATATTCTCTGGAACTTCCTCTGGAACTGGAACACTGGATAACTCACTCTGAGCTAAAGAGTCTTTTTCACAGGCAATGTGCTGTGGTATAGGCTCAGACACTGGCATCACATGTTTCTGATTCCACCTAAACTCTACTCCTTGTGATTCCAAAAGGTATGATTTTAGCTCTGGGCAAATATTCTTCATGACTGCAATCCAATCATGACCTTTGGACATTTGTATTCTTACCACTTCTAATTCTTGTAATGGATTAAGCAATTTACTGGTCTTATCAAAGTAGAACTTCTGGGTTAAACACTTCTGCAACAGACTGGTTTTCACTGACCTGTTGTTCTTAACATACGGAACCAACACTTGAGTACTGATTGGTAATGTGGTTCTGGTTTGTGTCGAGGGAAATCTCTGGGCAGGTGAACCAAGATGTTTATTATGAAAAATATTTCTGAGATTCAAGATATTCAGGAAAACATCACTATTGCTTTTGATTACTCTAGTAACTGTTTTGCACTTTGAACTGCATGTTCTGCTAAACCATTTTATTGCAGATACTCTGGGCTACTCATGACATGAGTAAAGTCCCTCTCTTCTGCAAATCCTTTGAACTGTTGGCTTGTAAACTGTGTGCCATTGTCAGAAAATATTTTTTGCAGACTACCATGGACTGCAAAATGATGCTTCATCTTAGGGATGACAGTACTGGATGGTATATTAGGAAGTAGGTCAATCTCAAACCGATATGAGTAACAGTCTACTAACACCAAATAATGTTGACCATTCCATTCGAAAATGCCAGTAGCTACTGTTGACCAAGGTAGTTCAGGAATCTGGTTTGGCTGAATTGGCTTAGTATTGTTACACACTGAACAAGATAATAACACTATCTCAATATCTTGTGACACAGAAGGCCAAAATACTAGTGACGTCTTACCCTTCTTTTGGTAGAGTCTGCTCCTGGGTGACTACGATGCAAGATAGTGATGTACTGTTGTTGCAAGGACTGTGGAACAATTACTTTCAGACCTTTTATAATGATACCATTGCCAGACAACATCTCATCTCTGTATGGAGAATAAGGTTGCACTTCTTGAGGTAAACTAGTTTGCTTTGATGGCCATCCTTGTTGAATAAAGTAGGTGAGCCTCTGTAAAACTGGATCTGTGGTTGTGTGATCTCTCAGCTCATCAAGACATGTGGAAGAAAAATTTCTCACTTGCATGACTTCAAAATCAACGTTCGCATTCTTATGCTGTTCATTGGTGTTTCTGGGTGATCTGTACAATGTACCAGCAAGATAAAGAAGTTTGCCCTTCTTGTAGACAAGAGTGAAATTATACTTTTGCAATCTCAACATAATACATTGCAATCTGGCTGGAGCTGTATACATAGGCTTTCTCAAAATAGTGACTAGAGGATAGGCCTACCATAAACATAATCATGGAACTTTGAACAAGCAAACACAATTGCCAAAAGCTCTTTCTTGATCTGAGCATACTGCATTTTAGTTTGGGTAAGAGGTCTTGATGCATAGGCAACAGGTTGACCCTCTTGTAGAATGACTGCACCTAGACCAAATCTCGAAGCATCAGATGAAAAAGTGACTGGTTTGTGAACATCATAGTATCTGAGAGTTGGTAGACTGGCAAGTCTCTGTTTCAGGACATCAAATGCTCTTTGGTGTTGTTCCAACCATAACCAGGATACATCTTTACATGTCAGCTCTATGAGCGGTGTTGATATTTGACTCAAGTCTGGAATGAACTTGCCTAGATAGTTAACCATGCCAAGAAAACATTGCAGGGCTTAAACATTGTCTGGAGCTGGCATCTTGAGAATGGCTATTTATAGGTTCATAGGTGTGTACTAGGCTAATGGCCCTGGGGCCTTTACAAACCTAGCCATAGAATTACCCTGGCATAGTGCCACCTGACCTTAGTTCCCAGTGCATCTGTCAAGTAGAGCCACTGGAGTTATCCCCAGGGTGAATTTTCTGTTACCCATCCACTCATCAAGATTTTTTTTGAAGAGGGTCAGCGAGGTGCTCTGCTTGACATGTATGGGAAGTCTGTTCCATAGCATAGGCAGTCTCTGCGTTATGAACCTGTCCCTCCAGCATGTTCTGTTAATTGTGGTAATGAGGTTGAGGTCTCTGTAGCATGTGGTGCGGAGGGATTGGGATTTCTTTAGATGTAGCATTTCTAACAGAGCTGGGTCAGACATGGCTTTGTAAGTCAAGCAGAGATCGCCTCTAAGTAGGTGATATGAGACAGAGAATAGTTGAAGTTTTTTGAGTCTGTCCATATAGGACAAGTGTCTAACGCCTATGATCCTCTTTGTGAGGTACTTGTGTGGCCTCTCCAGTTGTTGCAGGTGTCTAGTGAGGTACATGCCAAATGGGGCATTGTACTTGATGATTGGCCTAATGAGGGAAGAGTAGAGGGAGACAATGACCTCTTTCTTCCTGGATGCAAAACCCTTAGTAATGAGATGTGCCACATAGAAGGACTTTCTGACCACAGTGGCAAAGTGGTGATCAAAAGAGAGGTTGCTGTCAACCCGTGTTCTCAGATCTCTTATAATGCCTTCTGTGTTCAGTGGACTACCATCAATGTGGTAATTCATGGGAACTGGGTTTTTCACAAAGGGGATGATGACACATTTTTTGGCATTGAGCTTAAGGCCATGGTTCTAACACCAGCCGTTGGTCACAGTGAGGCCATTCTGTAGGATGTCAACATCACTTGGGAATTTAACAATAGCTCCCAACTTGTAATCATCTGTGAACTTTGTCAGCCAGAGTCCTTTCATGTTGGTCTGTACTTCAGAGAAGTAGATACAAAACAGGAGAGGACCCAGGACCGAACCCTGTGGGACTCCACTCATGACTAATCGGCAGTCTGACTTGGAGTCAGCTACTTTCACACTGTGGGTTCTATCTGTGAGCCAGTTTGCAACCCACCTAATGATATAGGGTTTGATGCCAAGCTTAGTGAGTTTTTCTATGATTCCTGAGTGGGGAATGGTATCAAAAGCCTTGGCCAGATCAAGGTAGGCTGTATGAACCACTTTGCCTTCATCCACAGCTCTGGTGACTGACTCAAAGAAGTCAACCAAGTTGAGCAGGCATGATCTACCCTTCACAAAACTAAACTGTGTGGGATCCAGAGTTTGGAGATTCTCTATATCCTTGTTTATTAGGTCCATGGTGATGCGTTCCATAGCTTTGCATATCAGACTCATCAGGCTAATGGGGCAATAGTTCCCAGGGTCTGTAGTTGCTCCTCCTTTATGGAGAGGAATGACTGTAGCAGTGCACCATTCGGCAGGGCCAAAGCCTGAGGTGAGGCTGTGATTGAATAGGGCACACAGGTGAGGTGCCAGTTCACTCTGTAGTTCATTTAGAACACAACCAGGGATATTGTCAGGTCCCATAGAAGCTGTATTATTGGCCTTGGACAGTGCTGTTTTAACCTGTGCAGCAGTAATACTGGGTGCCTGGCAATCTACTGGTATTGTGATTGGTCCTTTGGGGGAGAGAGGGGGTAAAGTTGACACTGAATCTGTCGGCCAATATACTGGCAATATCTGTTGGCTCAGTATAGGAGGTACCATTGAGCAGTAGCTCAGAGCAAATTTGGATATTGCTGTGGAGATTCTTTACATAACTATAGAAGGCCTTGTGGTTGTCTTTACTATCTGCTGCAATTCTGTTTTCATACCTAGCTTTAGAGGATTTGATGATGGATCTCAACTTTTTGTTGAGGCAGATATATCGATGTTCTCCATTTTAAGGAGTGCCTCGAGTGAGTGCATTTTGAGATTTAGGCTTCTAGCATTGAGCAACATGACCCTCAGATTGCATTTGTTTGTAGCTGTTATGGTGGTAATTTGGTCTTTGGAACACCACCTAAAAAAGGCACCATAGGGGCGGCAAGAGCCTTGGCCAGTATCCGGAAGCCCAGGGATGACAGATACAGGCCATCTCTGGCAAAGCATAGCGGTCTGTCAATCATGTCATCCCAGGCAGACAGATACTGGATCCCCTTAGAATGACACCAGAAACCTAGCCAATTGTTGAAATCAATAATTTTCTGCTTGTACTGTGGTATCATTCTGGGTGATGGTAGGATGCTGCTCAGGGCTAGGGTCATAAACACCTGAGCTACATAATCCTAGAGCTCCTCCATGTCTCTTTTCATGTAGTCCAAGGAGGTACATCTCAGGTCATTCACACCCACATGTACAATGACAGAGTCATATTTGTACCTGTTGTTGAGCGACCTGAGTGCGTTCGCTATGTGTCAGATCCTGGCACCTGACAGGCAGCTGACTGTTACTTTCTCCTTATTCAACCTAGTGAATGGTACATCAGTGTGCCTCACTATTGAGTCACCTATGACTAGTGTGTTAAGCATGCTGTTTTGCCTTAGGGGTTTTGGTTGAGTGGCTCACTGTTTAGGAGAGTTATGTGTCTCGTGATTAGTGTTGTGTTGGGGTAGTTGAGTGCATTTCTGCTGCTTGAGTAGATTTTTATTGAGAGCCTCCGCGAAGATGAGTGCATGGTTTGTGTTTTTATGTGAAGGCAGTGCTGGTGTGTGTTCCATGTGGTGTGGTGCAAGTGTTGACCTTCTCCTCTTGACCAGCTATTCCGGTCTTTGCTGGAGAGTGCATGGCTTCCAATTTGGATATATAAGTGCATCTCTCGCAAGTCTGAGTGTTGGAAGGTAAGAGGAGAGGGTTGTCAGTGTACATGAGGCAGTTTCTACATTGCCTCAAGATGCTCAAGTTCACCAGGTTAATAGGAGAAACCACAGGGAACGGACCTTAAGACATGCCTGGAGGGGTGGGCGTTAATAATAAGTACTAGATCTGTTTCCTTGTTTTAGTGCTGGTAGCACTTATGTGCTACAATAATTGATACAAGAGGTCTAGTAAAGTGCTAGACTAATAAGCTAGTATAAGTGCAGGAGAGGCGAGAACTAGTAGATCTAAGGGAAAAATTGAAGAGCAGACTTTGCCACCACTTAGAAGCTTGCAAACAGTCCTGGATACAGCAAGTCTGTATCTGGACTAGACTAGTTACAGGAATGGTGGAAAACAAGAGCAAACATGGGCTTTTAAACCAGAAAGTTGAGAGAGATGGAAAAGTGTTCAAACAGCCAATAAACTACAATTTCTGGACCAGGAACCACTCCTCTTGCAGTAGATAGGCTACCTAGGGCTTACCACTCCCACTGATAAGCTAGAAGGCTTCCCTCCAGCAGAGAAAGGCTTGAGGGGCTCAGAGGCTTACACTCTTGGACACAGCAAATCTGTATATGGACTAGACTAGTTACAGGAAAGAGGTTTAACAAGCCAAACACAGGATTTAAGCCAGAAAGTTGAAAGAGATAGAAGAAACTATCCAAAAGGCCAATAAACCATAAATCTGGTCCAGAAACCACTCCTCTTTTGATAGATAGGCTACCTAGTGCTTACTACTCCCACTGATAAGCTAGAAGGCTTCCCTCCAACACAGAAAGGCTTGAGGGGCTCAGAAGCGTACAAGCAGTCCTGGATGCAGTAAATCTGTATCTGGACAAGACTAGTTACAGGAAAGGGGAGAAACAAGTGCAAATGTGGGCTTTTAAATCAGAAAGTTGAGAGAGATGGAAAAACTTTCCAAACGGCCAATACATACAATTTCTGGGCCAGAAACCACTCCTTATGTGGTAGTTAGGCTACCTAGTGCTTACCACTCCCACTGATAAGCTTGAAGGCTTCCCTCCAATGCAGAACGGCTTGGGGGGCTCAGGAGCTTACAAATAGTCCTGGATACAGCAAATCTGTATCTGGACTTGACTAGTTACAGGAAAGGCGGAAAGAAGTGCAAATGCAGGCTTTTAAATCAGGAAGTTGAGAGAGATGGAAAAACTGCCCAAATGGACAATAACTACATTTTCTGGGCCAGAAACCACTCCTTATGTGACAGATAGGTTAACTAGTGCTTGCCACTTCCACTGATAAGCTAGAAGGCTTCCCTCCAACACAGAAAGGCTTGGAGGGGGGGCTCAGGAGTTTACAAACAGTCCTGGATACAGAAAATCTGTATTTGAACTAGACTAGTTACAGGAATAGGAGGATACAAGTGCAAACGTGCCTTTTAAATCAGAAAGTTGAGAGAAATGGAAAAACTGCCCAAACAGCAAATAAACTACAATTTCTAGGCCAGAAACCACTCCTTATGTGGTAGATAGGTTACCTAGTGCTTACTACTCCTATTGATAAGCTAGAAGGCTTCCCTCCATCACAGAAAGGCTTGGGGGGGGGCTCAGGAGCTTATAAACAGTCCTGGATACAGCAAATCTCTATCTGGACTAGACTCATTACAGGAAAGGGGGGAAATAAGCTTACATTTTTTTTTATTAAAGTGGAAAAGGAGAAAGCTGGAACAGAACATAATTCAAGGTTAAGAATCTAAGTGGGTTGGCCTTCACAAATGTTCTCTCTCTATTAGGTAGAATGAACTAATGACACTAGATTGGGAGCAGTGTCCCAGATCAAATATACAGTATGGGCAGGCAACTGCAAAGCCACTCAGTATGAAAAAGTAGTTTATAGTTTAATAATTAAATAAAAATGCAATTATAGTAATGCACACTATTACAGCTACTAGCTGTAGCCACTAAATGAAAGTTTTAAACAGATAAAGGAGCAAGGAGACTGTAGAGAATGCTTTTAACTGCAAACAAATCAGTTATATGATACTTGACTAGAACACAGAAATCTAAAAAAATGCACAGAAAATACAACTCTCAGTATGAAAAAGCAGTTTACAGTTAAGTAATTCAGTAAAAATGCAATTAGAGTAATGACACAGTATCTGGCAATGGAAAATACAGTTAAAACAGTATAAAACAGTATGTAAATGAAGTGAAACAGTAAAAATAGCTTTATAACTGTGCAAAATGTAGTAGATTAACTGTATAGCACAATTCAAAGTGTTACAGAAGTGCAATTCAGTGAAATAAGTGTAAGAAATAACATCCTGCTCTTTGAATTGTAAGGAATTTCTGTTTAGTCTGAGTAATGAATCACCATCCACAGCCTGGTAAACACAAGCTTAGAAAGGTTTTGTCATAGGCCTGAACTGGTAAATAAATGACCAACATAAGTAACTTCTTGTAGCCTGAACTTGCATTCCTGTGGATTTAGCTTAAGATTCACTTGACATGCTCTTTCCAGAACATTTCTGAGGTTTCTGTCATGCTGAGCTTCACCATTACCTCCTACTAGTATGTTGTCTACTATAACAGCACAAGGATACCCAGAAAAAATTTGTTCTATTGCACATTGAAAGACTTCACTTGCAGAATGTATCCCAAATGGTATTCTCAAAAATCTGTACCTTTCAAATGGACTACTGAAAGTAGTTATCAATGAGGATTTCTTGTCAAGCAAAATTTGCCAGAATGATTTCTTTGCATCTAAGACAGAAAAAACAATGGCATTTGGCATGAGAGCTGCAACTTCTTCAACTCTGTGCATTGGCTGATGAGGTCTTTTTAGTGCTTTGTTCAAATCTCATGGCTCAATACATATTCTGATGTCATCTGGGCTTTTCATATGAGCTACCACCATGAAAGATACTCACTCAGTTGGTTCATGTTCTGGAAAAATCACACCTTGTCACACAATTGTATTGAGCTCTGCTTTGACTCTCTCCTGCATAGCTATTGGAACTTTCCAGGCTGCCCTGATAACTGGACTGACATCTGGGTCTAACTTCATGGAGTACACAACTGGAAGCTTGCCTAGTTTGTCTTCCAAAAGATAAGCATAGGCAGAAAAAATATGTTGGGCGAAATTAGAGTAGCGTTTTTTCAAGCTAACTTGATGGACTCCCTTATTAAATGAAAGCAATTCTATTTTCAAACCGTCTCCGAGCCCTAATAATGGCTGGATGCACCTCTTGACAACATAAAATAACAAGTCGTAACTTCTCCCAGCAGAGTAACATGAAAGCACTACTGAGCTTTCAGTCTGAATTTCATCACCATAAGCAACAAGCTTCACACACTTTCCCAGATCAAGCCTTTCACCACGACACACTCAAGCAAATGTTTCTCCTGACAAAACATTGCACTTGGAACCTGTGTCAACTTTGAGTTCTATGGGTTTTCCATTTATCCGAACAGTACAAAATACTTTGTTCTTTGCCCATACATCTACTGGATTGATTGTTTCATGAAGCCCTGACACACCATCGATATAAAAAGTATATGATGTAGGGTCACAGCTTTCTAATTAATCAGCTCATTTCTTGAAATGTTCCCTTTTAAATAAAAGAATATGTGCCTTTTGATTTACAAAACCTCTTGAAATGATTCTACTTATTGCATTTTTTGGCATTACTGACAAAAAGCTAAACATTTTTCCCTTTTAGAGTCATGATTTCCACTGCAGTTATGACATTTGGCAATGAAAGTAGGTTGGGGCACATGCTTTGAGTTTGCTGACTCACTATTATACTTCACTGAGACTGTGTGAACTCTGGAACTTCCTGGAAAGCTCTGAGGTTTACCAGTGAGTGCTGCGGGGGGTACAGTTGTTGCTATGTGCTTGGGCCTGTTTCTTTTAACCGTGTGCTGCATACTATCAACATGAGCTCTAGAAGTTACTGGAAGTATGCATCTCTCCTTTGTAAGCATATTTGTATGCTTTTCTGTGAGCTCATATATCTGACAAATCTCAATGGCCTTATTCAAAGTTAAATCACTTCCACAAAGCAAAATCTTTCTGATAGCATCATCCTTAATATTACATACAAGTCTGTCTTTTATCAACTCATCCTGTAAATCACCAAATCTGCATGTTTTAGCCTTATTCCTCTGATCAGTTATATATGCTGCAAAAGTTTCACCAGTCTTTTGATTCCTTGTATAAAATAAGTGTCTTTCCATTGTAATGTTTGTCTGGGGATTACATGTTTTTCTAAATTTACATTTTAAGCACTCAGGGTCCTCCCTTGACTCAGCCAGTGCAAATATATGATGATTTTCCCCCTCTCCTGCAAATATAGCAGTTGAATACACAAATGAACACTTCCTTTTAATGGCTTCTGACCCAGGTAAATTAAGTAGAATAAATGTCTTTGTATTGTCATCTTTATCAGAAAATGCAGCCTGTATGAAAATGCCATACTCTTGCTCAAACACTCCAGTTTTCTGTGATATTATTGTCAAACACAAGTGCACTGGGTTTTTGAAATCTGCCATACCAACAAAGTATGCACAAACACACTGAAAATATAGCCCTTGTAATTATGTATGAACAAGCTGTGCTGTGAGAGCTCGTAATAACATTCAAATGCACAATAAACTCCTCAAATACTGTACATCTCTGATGACTCAGATATCTTTAATTAATATGAAAAATACATGCTTAGCGAAAATGTGGTCACTTCCTCTTATTTTATTCGTTTTATGCAATCTGGACTTTATTTCAAACATTTTTCATAGTAATTTGAATATTTTTATCAATATCGAGCATTTTGATTTATTTAAATATCATTTAAAGTATACTGTATGCTTTGTTTCATATTTTGAAATAAGAAATTATTTGAGCAAGTTTTAACATCTGAAATTTGCTTCTGACCTGTTTTGTGATTTATTTGACCAGTAGGGATGATCCACTCCTATATATTCCTCCAATACCAACTGGATGTCTCACAGACTCAAATCGGAGAAACTGGAACTCTTGCTGGCAGCAAGTCATTTTAGTCATCGCACTTCTGACATCATGTTGCGCATCCCTTTCTAACATAGATGACAAATAGGTGGAGTAGTTCATTTAGTTGCTTTATTACATAGAAACACATCAGGATGGATAACAGCATCATGAAATATAAACAAACTGTGCATTTGAAATGTATGTATCCCCACATTTTGCCCCATTTTTAAAGCCTTATGAGAAATCTTAATAATTTCTTTAAAAACACTGTGTGATTTTATTGTGCTGTTAATATTTTGTGCCCCCTTTTAGATAACTAAGTGCCACTTTTACCCTCTATTCCTTAGGCTCAACATCTTCTAACATATCTGATGGAACAACTGCTATGTGTGTACATGAGAAATGCCCCACTTAGGTGGCACGGCCTGGTTAGGTCAATTGCACAGAGTCAAACCCTGAACCTTACCTATATGAGGCAAGAGCCTTAACCCTCCACACCAACTATCAGGCCTCCTATAATTTTGTTTTCTTTTTTGTAAATCATTGAGAACTACAGTCTCTCAAAGTCAGTCATGGAGTTACATATTTTCATAGGTTCCCTATTATATGATCAAAAATGCATTCTTTTGAATGCATCTTGATCAAACTTGAAAATGCGAAATGGAAAAATACTGAAAATGCATATAAGCAAATTCTTTCCTTGGGAAAGAAATTGCTTGGCCGCCTTCATTATTTTGCCATTTTCGTCACTCTAGTGCAGTCTCGGAGTTGCTATATTTAAGTAAGGGGGGGGTGAAGCCCCCCACTTTATGTACTGTTTTAAAGTTTTTTTTTCTTTTTTGGAACAGTGATTTTTTTTCCCTGGGGAAAAAAAATCGCTGTTCTAAGTGTTCGGGATTGTAAGCTTTCGCTTACATGGGGTCGATAAATCAGTGTTCGCTGATTTAATATAGACCTGTTTTGCAGTTTGGGTTTCAGCAGTTTGTCTAGCATTTACTGCACATGATAAAGGCCATGAACTGTTAAAGGGCTGCTTCCTGTAGTTCATGGTTCTATTGCCTTAGGCTTCATTTCCCTTCTGTGTGAGTCTGACAAGTTACTTTACCAGACAGTATTCCTGGGCTGCTCCTGAAATGGGACATATGTCCCGTGGGCTGGCCCAGGCAATTAGCAAATACATTAATCTTTTGGATTCCTGAACTCTTCACATAGGCACTAATTAGTTGTTGTTGTTTGTCTTTCGGCTTTTCCGGTAAGGGGAGGCGACAGCGGAACTCCGGTCCACTAATGATTGGCAGTAGATTTTTACGAAGTGCCGAAGTGCCAGCTCGATGCTCAACCTTCAATGAAGGCATGCCCATTTACGCACGCATGTCTTTCGAATGCTACCCAACCACGGGGAGGACATGCAGACTCCACACAAAATTCACTCCCAAGCCTAGCCGAGAATTGAACGGGAGAACCTCTTGCTGTGAGATAACAACGCTACCGCCGTACCACCTCGGCTGCTACATAATATACTGTTTGAGGATGAATCCCAGCATGTCTCTTGAAGTTTGATGGGTTGCTAGATGCATTTTCACTAAATATGAGTTTAAAGGGAAGAGAAGTTGAATGTTTCTCATGCTAAGCATATTTTCAATGTGACAATGTTTTGTTTTGTTTAGAAAATAGCTGTCAGTATTTTTTTCTATAAAATTTGAAATAAAAGTTGTAAACAAAATCCAAATCTCTTTGATATCTGTAAAAGTAAAGATGTAAACAGTATGTACATTGACCAGTTTGGACAATAGTTATGGTAAATGGGGGAGACACAGCAACAACAGAATATTGGTATGGCTGGCTTGGGGGGGGGGCTGATTCCTTACCTTGCATTTGTCCCCGAATCAGCTGAGTTGATTCTAGAGGTGTATGCTGCAACAATATAGCATTATTAGCCATTCAAGTAGCGATGTTAGATGGGATAGCAATTTTTTATGACAGAGAAGACACTAAATATGAGTTTAAAGGGAAGAGATATAGGTGTCCCACTAGTATGTAAGCCTTCCAAAAATAGTATGTTGTATGCAGTAATACTTCTGATTTTGTATGACTTGTAGGTTGTTGAACAAAAACTGCTGTAGTATTTATATTGTCTTTGATTGTTTTGCTTTATTTATTGCATTAGTAATATATTTTTGTAGTACATTCTTTACAGCATCCAGCAACTGGAAAGGGGTTTACAGCTGTCAGGTCATATAGATTACATTATTTGGAGTGATGATCAGAGCCGTCTGATCTTCTGGATTCATAGCATAGCAAATGCTGATTATTATTACTGTGATACATTCTTTTCTACAAGATCTGATTGTAGAGGATTTCTACATTCTTTTCTACAAGATCTGATTGTAGAGGATTTCAGCATTTAGTTAAAAACTAGTTTCTTTCCCCATCTCACGTTTGCTGAAATAAATGCTCAAGGATAGACCATTCGATGAATAGGGTTCGATGTTCAGTCATTCGATGTAAGCTTCATAACAGATATTAACCACCTAATAGCATATGCTAAGTCAATATGTACAATCTGTGTAGAAGTAAAATTGCTCTAAAAATTCCCCATTAAAGAAAACTATTACCAATGTAGAGACTGCTGTTGGTAAATGACTCTGTATTTAAGTGCTTTATCTACAAATGCAGTGCCTGCTGTCCTTGAATAATAAATTGCTTAGTTACATTAAAAAATAGAGTGCTGGTGATATTGCTATAACATTTGCTGAACTAGATTGACTATTGCCATAACACTTGCTGAACTAGATTGCCTATGCAACAGATGATGCCTGACAAGCAATGACAACAGAGTCATATTTACTAGGCATGGAGTCCTGGTGACCACTAAGGAGCATAGCCCAAATTCCCAATTGCTCCAAAGCACTGTCTGATATGTGACTTGCTCAGTGTCATACTGAAGGTAAATGAGGGTGGAAGGATTCAAACTCTGCACTCTTGTCACAAGAAGCAGCTCACTGACAAGCCAGAGTTTTAGTCGTCTGTGCCAACTGCCAGAGTAATATGAATAAAGGGCATTACTGCCTGATTCAAGAATCCAGGGAAATATGTGTGGAAGATATGTCATTGACTGTAATCATATATGTCAGTAAGAAATATGAAACTTTACCAGATTAGTAAAACAAACAGGAAAGTATACATTGTTGAGTGTAGTAATGGGAAAGGCACAATTTAATCTGACAAAAATGTTTACGTTGTCAAGACATTCTATAGCTTGTGGACCTTGCACATGATTTACCTTTGAAAAATAAAGAATACATTATTGGCACGGTCACAGGATAACAGTTCTTGAAAAAAACACTATTCACCTTTCAGCATATTTTTCCAAATCCTATCCAGAGAGTTGACTAAAATTTTTAAAGCAAGAATTTTATGTTCCTTATTTACAAGGGAGAGATTTGTCTTATGATGAAGAAATGAATAAGTCTGTACCAAGTCTGGGAATAACTGCTATGGATGTTTCCAATAAGGAGGGGGGCTAAGGGTGGACATTCGAAGTGGACAAGTAGAAGCTATATATTGCACAAGGTATTCACCAAGTTTTTTATATAGATCTGTCTGGTCCATGTGATTTCTATTATAAAGACAACTTGGTGGAAGAGGTAAATCTAGAAAGTCTGCATCTTCTCTGAATAAAGTGGGCAAATTTAAGTTAAAATTGATCCTAAATCCTACTTTCCTGAAAAATAAATTGAATAATGCATTTTTTAAATAATAGTTTACAACTTAACCTATGATTTCCCTTGATTGAAATAAATAATAAAATGTTCTACTAAATGCAAGTTTGCATTTTTTGAAGGGGGTTTTGATACTTCCTGGTTATTATAATATAATAACTTATTTAAAAACAACAAAAAAAATTGTATGAGGTCTTCTATGATAGCATTAAATTTCAGTAACTATTTAAATAGCTTTCTGTTTGTTAAATGTTTGCTCTAAAGACTGACAAAATTGAGTAGAAATGTCATGTCTGAACTCTTTTTGTACCTCTTGGTTTTCGTCTAACAACTTCTTAGCTCTGTATACAGCTAGTTTATGTTACTCTTCAAAAACAAATTCCTTGAGAGCTAAACTTGTTGCTGCTGAACTGGTGTCATAGGTACCAATAATATTACATAATCTTTGATTCTGTGAGCTGAAAGATTTTCCTGCCACAACATAAATGAGACATTTTCCAAGTTGTGTCTGTTTTTGCTTTCTAGAGAGGTATTTTTAGAAGAACTGGACAATACCAACCAGTCTTACAGGGTAAACAATTAATGTTGGATGTTTATATAAGTACAAATCTGAAAAGAGGAAACAGTCAAAGTAAAAATGATGGATGCATTGTGTAGCCTTTAAAGTATACTGCCTACCCTTATTATGAGAAATTCTCCTACAGTCCAAAAGGTTAAATGCACCACTCAGGTATGTGTTTCTAATACTTTGGACAATGAGTTACAAGATCTGTTAGCTTGAGACAGAGCGCTGTAATCCAGTTTCCTGACAGACTTATAAAGTCAGATACTCATTTGGTTTCTTTAACTGAAGTTTTGATACAAAGTGAGAAAGTGCTTGTTTAGAGCACGGCATGAATGCAAATGTGAAATGAGACCACTAATGGATCCTTAACGCTAAAAGATCTCCATTCTATGAATTTCAGATGATTAAATTCTTGTTCCTTTACAGGAATCATTAAAAAAGAGTGGTATTCCTTGACTTGTTGACTTTTCTCAGGTAAATAATGAAAAGCCTACTGCATATATTTAAAAAGTTGTTGTTGTCTATAATAAAGCATGTGTGTATATATATATATATATATATATATATATATATATATATATATATATATATATATATATATATATATATTGGTGTTCTGTTGTTCAAAAACACACTTTTTCGAAAAACAGAAAGCCAAGACTCACCTCAGCAAAAGTGCACTTTCACATAAATCAGTTAACCGAAGCATGGTACAGTTGGGATAAGGAAATATGGAATATAGAACTGCTTCAGTTAATTGAGTTACATGAAAGTGCACTTTTGCTGAAGTGGGTCTTGGCTACCAACACACACACACACAGACACACACACACACACACACACACACACACACACACACACACACACACACACACATTTGTGTGTATGTATATCTTGGCCAAACTACATGCTGATCTGCAAGTCTTTAAGTAAAGGCCTGGACTTCAGTGTTTTAATATCATCATTCAAGCTGCTAACACTAGTAGATAACAGATCAAAGGAATTTATTCTTCATGCTGGCAATGCAGAGACCTTGCAAATTCTAAAAATCTCCAGAATGACAATTAATTGGCCCATGCTTATACCCTAACCCCCAAAGCTATTTACAGGGATAAAGTGGGAATGGAAATCAAACCAGACGTAAATAAAAATCAGACAACTGAATGTGCCAAAAAAGCACAGAGATCTCCTGAAACAATTTCATGTTGACCAAGATTTGATGCAGGAATGGTTATGGAGAGGTAAATTGAAATCAATATGAAAGGCTAATGATTATGGCCCAAGATAGTGGACAATGTACACTTTTGTATGGAAAATCCATTAAAAAGGTGTGACAAACAAACAAAGGCAGGTTTTATAAGAAGGAACTTGAAACACACACACATCTTTATTCTGGGTGTGATACATTTATTACAGAAGGTCTGCATACCAAAAGACTCAATAATGTGGAAAGACTATTTCACTGGGGGCTATGCAAATGAACAATATAGAAATAGCTGAGAAGCACTGGAAACATGAACCAAAAAGTATTATAGAGAATGGTAAATTTTATTTCACATGGGATCACCCATTTCAAAGAGGTCAAAAATTTGATGTGAGAAAACTATGTATAGTACTCCATGAAAAATTAAAGCTAGCATTGATCATTTAAATTTCTAAACAAAGTGATTACATGCAGAGAGGCACAAAGTCACAAAATACCAAGATTTGTGGGCAGAAACAAGAACAATGTGGAAGAAAGATACCCAGACATTTCCAATAGCAGTAGTAGGAACAACAGGTCTAATAAAAAAAAATTACAGCTATACTTAGAAATCCTACCAATATGTGTGACACCATATGTGTTACAGAAGGAGGCAATTCTAGGCATGTTGCTGATGCTGAGAAGAGCACTGTTGGCTAGCATCAAAGACTGAAACAATACTAATTTCATGAATTCTAATTGTACCCTGACTTAGGAATGGGGTCCATTCCCATCATGGTATTAGAAACTCAAAATACTTGGAGAAATTAAACCAGGAGCAGTCCCTTAATTATCAGGCCACTGGTTAAATCAAAGTCACCAGAACTGCATGCAGCATTACTTTTGTGAGTCAGGAAGCTGTCTAAATCTGAGAATAGTGCTCAATCTTCTAATTAGAGTTATGCAGAAATATTTAGAAGCATTAATCTAACGCCATATTTTCCTGAAGCATGAGAATAACATATTTAAAAAAGGGAGACTTCATGTTGTGGTGTCCTGTTTTGCTGACAAAGTGTTGTGCATTTTTGAGGATACAGATTGTAATTCTAAAACTTAATTTCACCAGCTTTGAAAGTGATGGCAACTGCTTTTAATGTTGTTTTTCAGGCCATGCCACTCTGTATAAAAGGAAAAAAAATATTTCTTTTCTTTTAGCTGTTTTACATTTTCTCTGAGTTTGTGCAATTTTGGAGGTAGTGTGCTTAGAGATCACCTAAAGACTCTGCCACTCTATTCAGTCTCTAACAGGCTGCTGAGAGGATATCTTTGCAAGATGTTGAGGGCTTTCACAGACCCAGCCCTAATGGATCTGTTGCACATGCACAACATAAACTGCACCAGAAACACAATATCAAGGGATCTGAACTTTGCCTGTGACATAAACAGAATGTGCCTGAGAGACAAATATGTGTCCCAAAGGATCCCTACACTCTGAAATAGGCTATCCATCCATGTAAAAAAGAGGTTATCCCTGTCACTATTCAAACAAATCCATGACAATTGGATGGGAAATCATGAATTTATCCTTGTTGTAGCATGTTCCTTATGAACAGAAGCAATCATTACAAACACTTTTATCCTAACACCCCATACAAATCCTTAGTTATCTCCCTTCTAATATGACCACATATAGACATCTATGATACTTGGGGAAGCAAATGGTTTAAGGTGCATGGCTAGGTTTGTAAGGGCCCTTGAACCCATGACCAAGTAGGGAACTGTTGCAGTGATAGCTCAGTGGTGAAGTGTTGAACATTCCAATTTCAAGACACTTTGTTCTCTAGGCTGTTTCCCAGCTGAAGTGCCTACTATTTGGAGTCTGCATGGCTTTTTGCATCCATGAGGATTTTGATGTTATGGTCTGCCTTCCTTCCATGTTCCAAAGACATGCAGTAGGTAAATTGGAACTCATTAAAATTGCCCTCGAGTGGCATGCCATGTGTGAATGAATGTAAATGTGTGTCCTACAGTAGACTGACATCTGATTCAGGATTAGTTTTTTAGCTTTGTATACATATTACATATCAGAATAGGTTCCAGCTACCACATGATGCTGAAAAATAGCTGAAAAATATTCTGAATAATGAATGAAGGAAGGAGTCATAGCAAACAAAATCCCACAAGAAGGAATAAAGGAGTTTTAGCTTATTGCAAACAAAAAAAGTCCAAAAATGTGCCACACCCCCAGGAGAGGAACAAAGCAAATGTATCATTGACCACAAAATATGTCTTGCTTTCCCAGGAAGGACCCCTGAAGAGAGCAAGCTAACTGGACAAATGGGAAGAAAACGCAACCTGAGAGAGTAAATCCAGTCTCTTATTTGGAAACTAGGTAACCTCTTGCTATTGACAGAGGAACAGGAAAAACCTATAAACTGAACAGAACAGAAATAGAGTGATTAGAATGCATATTGACTGTTTAAATTGTATTTGTTATTATTCTAGAACAGCAAATCTGAGCATGATTGCATTATACCCATCAAAATTTTTAGTAGCCCTTTACCAGTTCAGTAGTTGAATAATGTTGTTTTTGCTTAGCATCAGAAAAAAGCATGGTTAGGAAGAAATGCCAAAATCCTATTACAGAGTCAGCAAATGGACAACAATGATTTAAGAAAAAAAAATAAGTAGAAGAGGAACAGATGTGGCAAGTTACAGATCTTATAAACCCCATATTCAGGCTCTAAATCCTCTGTTCAAAATATATTGACCATTCTTGAAATCTCTCAACAAAAAGGAAAGATAATATCAAACATTTCTACTATATTTGGCTAAGTAATGAAGTACAGAGGAATCCCTGCATTAAAATGAATGAAAAGAACAATATGCAAGTAAGTTGATGTGATGAGAACTGTGTACAAACCTTCCACTGAAGGTCACTGTGAATTTAATCGTATAAGTGAAAATAAAAAACAGACTTGTACATTAAGGGATATGCCACCTGCAAAAACATTTGTCTGACAGAATATTAACTTCAAAAATCCAAAAGCATAGGCTTCTGATGGTCAATAAAGACTGGAAAATGGATCAACTTTAGCATACAAAAACTTTATTCCATGCTTTCGTCTGAAACAGACTTCTTCAGAACAATAGTTAGACTTCTAATGAACAACTATATATACATATCCAAAGACCTCATTAAAAGCAATTAGTCCCAATTAAGCTATTGAAGACACATATATAAAATCTTACTTAAAATAATACTAAAAAATAATATTAAATACACGTCAGCTTATCAAATACTTAACATAATAAAACAAGAAAAAGGCTAAAACAATGAAATACAACACAACCCTTGTAACTTTTAGTTTTCTGTATTTCAAAAAACATTTTATATTAATTGCTTCATTTAAACCTGGTCTCCTATAATGCATTGTTTAAGCACACAGAGGAATGTGTGTATCTTTCGGCTTTTCCCAGTTAGGGGTCGCCACAGTAGAACTCCGGTCCACTAATGATTAGCAGTTGATTTTTATGTACCGAGTTGCCAGCCCTGACGCACAACCTTCAATGAAGGTACGCCTATTCACGCATGTCTCCACGCAGAAGACGGTCTAGCTGAGAGTCGAACCAGACAGCGTCTTACTGTGAGGCGACAACACTACCGCAGCACCACCACCGCAGACTATAAGCACACAGAGGAGTGTAAGAAATATAAAAAAAAAATATTTTCCATATTAGAAGTTGTAGAACCTGACCCTAGAGGTGGGGATTTCAAGAACTATTTAGAGCAAAGAGAAACACTTTGGTAGGTGAAATTAGGAGCAGATAGGAGAGCAGGTTTAAATGAAGCAATTAATATGAAATGTTTTTTGAAATACAGAAAACTAAAAGTTATAAAAGTTTGAAAAGGCTTGTGTTATACTTCACTGTTTTAGCCTTTTTCTTGTTCTATTATGTGAAGTATTTGATAAGATGACGTGTATTTAATATTATTTTTAGTATTATTTTAATCAAGATTTTACGTTTGTGCCTTTAATAGCTTAATTGGGACTACTTGCTTTTAATGAGGTCTTTGGATATGTATATATAGTTGCTCATTAGAAGTCTAACTTTTGTTCTGAAGAAGTCTGTTTTAGACGAAAGCGTGGAATAAAGTTTTTGTATGCTAAAGTTGATTCATTTTCTAGTCTTTATTGACCATCGGAAGTCTATGCTTTTGGATTTTTGGTGTTTTGTTAGCATTGGTTCTACATTTTTTGCTCTCAGAATATTAAATTTAGTTGGTGTTTTATCTAATGCATCACTTGTGTAAGCTGGAAAACAGAAAACAGACAATAGAGACAATTATGTTTACTCAGTCAAGCTAGGCACCTATATATATTTCTGCTGGTCTTCCTCTGTATTGACAAAAGACTGTATTTTAGGCTAAACTTTAAGGATGTTGCTAAGAACTTACTTTTAATCTGTCCAGGGAAAAATATGTTACTCAGCCATACCTCTTAACAGTACAGATTTTTGCCTCATATTTTTGGCATGTTCCTCATAAAATTTAATCACTGAGAATTAAAATCATTAAACAATGATATGTATTTGCATTTCAGACTTCATATCTTTCAGAAAATGTATACTAGCTCAAATTCTGTTATTCTAGCAACTTTCTATGTTTATAATAGCAATGTTTAAAATATGTCCATATATTGGGCCTTTGCACCCCTATTTGTTTTAGACTATGACCAGATTTCTTGCATTAAGAGGTTCAGAGGTATGAAGTAAGCACATCTTCATATGCCCTAGCAGATGAACTGAAACTGTTTGACCTTATCAAGATAATAATAATAATAATAATAATAATAATAATAATAATACATATTATTATTACTATGTGTTAATCAGGAAGGCCCACTGAACATACAGCCCCACTCAGAGGTGACCTGGGTGCAACATCTGGTTAAATTACTTAGTCAAGATCAGACAGTAGGCAAATAAGGGCCAAGGGAATCAAAACCATTTATCACAGGAACTACAGCTCGCAAACATATCCTCTGTGCTATCTGTGAAAACTAGACTCTATTGTCTGTTGTCCAGATTAGAGCATCATGGCTGTATCTACAATTGAGGAATTTAATTATGAAAAGGTATGGTAAAGCTATTGGGATAGAAAGTTGTCTTGGGAAGTGTCATTCTAATAGAACATTTTGAAAAGATGACGCATTTAATATTATTTTTAGATTATTTTAATAAGATTACGTTTGAAAAGTCTTATAGAGAATGGTAAATTTTATTTCACATGGGATCACCCATTTCAAAGAGGTCAAAAATTTGATGTGAGAAAACTATGTATAGTACTCCATGAAAAATTAAAGCTAGCATTGATCATTTAAATTTCTAAACAAAGTGATTACATGCAGAGAGGCACAAAGTCACAAAATACCAAGATTTGTGGGCAGAAACAAGAACAATGTGGAAGAAAGATACCCAGACATTTCCAATAGCAGTAGTAGGAACAACAGGTCTAATAAAAAAAAATTACAGCTATACTTAGAAATCCTACCAATATGTGTGACACCATAGTTACAGAAGGAGGCAATTCTAGGCATGTTGCTGATGCTGAGAAGAGCACTTTTGCATCAAAGACTGAAACAATACTAATTTCATGAATTCTAATTGTACCCTGACTTAGGAATGGGGTCCATTCCCATCATGGTATTAGAAACTCAAAATACTTGGAGAATTGAAACCAGGAGCAGTCCCCGCACTATCAGGCCACCAGCAAACGTGCCTGAACTGCATGCAGCATTACTTGTGAGTCAGGAAGGTTCAAATCTGAGAATAGTGCTCAATCTTCTAATTGAGCGCAAACATTTAGGAAGCAACAACTTTAACGCCATATTTTCCCGAAGCATGAGAATAACATACGCAAAAAGTGGAGGAATTTCATGTTGTGGTGTCCTTGTTTTGCTGACAAAGTGCTGTGCATTTTGAGGATACAGATTGTAATTTAAACTTAATTACCGAAAAGTGATGGCAACTGCTTTCGTCGTTGTTTTTCAGGCCAGCGCCACTCTGTATAAAAAGGAAAAAAAATATTTCTTTTCTTTAGCTGTTTTACATTTCTCCGTTTCCGGTGTGCACTGGCGTGGTGTGGCCAGGAGATCACCCAAAGCACCGCCAGCCCCACCCAGTCTCTAACAGGCTGCTGAGATACCTGCAAGATGTTGAGGGCTTTCACAGACCCATTCTAATGGACCCAAGTGCTGGCGCACAACATACAAACCGCACCAAAGCCCACAAATATCATGACCTGAACTTTGCTCAGACACAAAATGCAAAACAGAATGTCGAGAGACAAATAGGCTCAAAGGGACCTCACACTCTGAAATAGGGCTATCCATCCATGTGGTGCAGGCCGGTCCTGTCACTATTCAAACAAATCCGCTTAGACAACTGGAAAACTCATCCTTGTTAGAAAGTATGTCCTTATGAACAGGCCAAATCATTACAAACACTTTTATCCTAACAATCTACAAACCTTAGTTATCTCCCTCTAATATGACCACATATAGACATCTATGATAAGCACTTGGGGAAAAAGCAAAAATGGTTTAAGGGTGCATGGCTAGGTTTGTGGCGGGCCCTCGGAACCCATGACCAAGTAGGGAACTGTTGTGCGTGATAGCTGGTGCAGCGTTGAACATTCCAATTTCAAAGAATACCCTGTTCTCTAGGCTGCTCGTTAGCGCCATGGCTGGAAGTCTGCATGGCTTTTGCATCCATGAGACTTTGATGTTTTATGGTCTGCCTTCCTCCATGTTCCAAAGACATGCAGTAGGTAAATTGAACTCACAAAATGGCCCCTGAGAGCAGCGTGAACAAATGTGTGTCCTACAGTAGAATTTGATGATCTGGATTCAGGATTACTTTTAGCTTTGTATACATATTACATATCGTAGCCGAGTTCCGCTACCACATGAAGGAAAAATATTGAAAATATCTTTGAATAATGGAATAATGCAGTTGTCATAGCAAACAAAATCCCACAAGAGTAAATAAAGGAGTTTTGTGCTTATTATTGTAAACAAAAGTCCAAAAAATGCAAGCACACCCCAGGAGAGGTGAACAAAGCAATGTATCACGACCATAGCTAAGTCTCGCGCTTCCTGGTGGAAGGAATCTGAAGAGGAGCAAGCTAAACGGACAAAATGGAAGCAAAAACGCAACCTGAGAGAGTAAATCCAGTCTCTAGCTCTGGGAAACTAGGGTAACCTCTTGTTATTGACAAAGCTGCTTTAAACTTAATTGGAACAGCAATGAGCTTGGATATGTATATATGAAGTTGCTCATTAGAAGTCTAACTTTTTGTTCTGAAGAAGTCTGTTTTGTGACGAAGTTGCAACAAAAGTTTTTGTATGCTAAAGTTAATTCATATTTTCTTAGTCTTGGCCGACCATCGGAAGTCTATGCTTTTGGATTTTTGGTGTTTTGTTAGCATTGGTTCTACATTTTTTGCTCTCAGAATATTAAATTTAGTTGGTGTTATATCTAATGTATCACTTGTGTAAGCTGGAAAACAGAAAACAGACAATAGAGACAATTATGTTTACTCAGTCAAGCTAGGCACCTATATATATTTCTGCTGGTCTTCCTCTGTATTGACAAAAGACTGTATTTTAGGCTAAACTTTAAGGATGTTGCTAAGAACTTACTTTTAATCTGTCCAGGGAAAAATATGTTACTCTCAGCCTATACCTCTTAACAGTACAGATTTTTGCCTCATATTTTGGCATGTTCCCTCATAAAATTTAATCACTGAGAATTAAAATCATTAAACAATGATATGTATTTGCATTTCAGACTTCATATCTTTCTGTAGAAAATGTATACTAGCTCAAATTCTGCTATTCTAGCAACTTTCTATGCTTTATAATAGCAATGTTTAAAATATGTCCATATATTGGGGCCTCTAACTCTCTATTTGTTTTTAGACTATGACCAGATTTCGCATTAAGAGGTTCAGAGGTATGAAGTAAGCACATCTTCATATACCCCAGCAGATGAACTGAAACTGTTTGACCTTATCAAGATAATAATAATAATAATAATAATAATAATAATAATAATACATGGTTATTACTATGTGTTAATCAGGAAGGCCCACTGACATACAGCCCCATTCAGAGGTGACCTGTGCAATGTCTGGTTAAATTACTTAGTCAAGACCACAGTAGGCAAATAAGGGCCAAGGAATCAAAACCATTTATCACAGGAACTACAGCTCTCAAGAACATATCCTCTGTGCTATCTGTGAAAACTAGACTCTATTGTCTGTTGTCCAGATTAGAGCATCATGGCTGTATCTACAATTGAGGAATTTAATTATGAAAAGGTGTGGTAAAGCTATTGGGATAGAAAGTTGTCTTGGGAAGTGATGTGTTGGTTCAGTTACATAAGAAAACATTTTGAGAAAGTCAGTCAAATTTTAATTAGAAATTTCTGATCATATTTAATAGAAAATTGTCTCACTTCATCTTCAGGCAGACATGAGGTCATGATATTGTTTTATTCTCAAACACCCTTCTAGGTCTTCAGTTTCCTGCATTCCAGTTTAATTCTATTTTCAAGTTTAATGCGGGTGGTGGTGCCAAGTGTAGCATTGTCACCTCACAGTTAGACGTGCGTTCGCTTGATTCTCAGTTGTGAGCCGCCTTCTGTGTGTCGCATTACGCGTTGAATGGGCATTCCCTTTTCGCTGGAAGGTTGTGCATTAGGTCGGCAAAGCCGCACGGAAAATCTACTGCCAATCATTAGCGGACCGGAGTTCCACTCTGTATGACCCCCAACGGGGAAAAGCCAAAAGACACAAAACAACAAATTCTATTTTCAAGTTTGCTTTGTTCTTTTCATATTTAAAATTTATTAACAAGGTAGACAATTTCTAAAACTCTTTTCTTAATGCCAAGGAGCAAATATCTCAGGAACCTTTAAAGTTTTTAAATAATTATTTTTTCACCTACTTCTCTCTCAGATGGAAACAGTTTTTTAAAAATGAAGTAACTGAATTGACACTCTAATTTTGCTTTTTGAGGTCTCCCACTATCCACACTCTTGAAAAGGAAGTTCTTAATGACTGCATTCTTAGTACATACTTTCAGGTGTGGATAGTCGTGAAATGACAAGATAAGGCTTGCATATTTCAGTGAGAGAAATCTTTTAGTAGCTATCCTCTGTAATATATAATTAGTTATTACTACATTCAGCAAAACAGGAAATGATGGGGATTTAGTGGAATAAAATTGTATATAGTAGTTTATATTACTTTGAGCAAATAAGAAACGTATTTAAGCTAAGCTAATTATTATACTGCATTAAATAACAGCCCTGTCTCGGACATTTACAACTAAGCTGTATTTGCTTAGAATATGTTACAGAATTAAAACTTGTAGTTCTTACTGTATATCTAAAAATTTCAAGTTGAATATCATGCAGGATGACCAAGAAGTTTATTTTGTAACTTGGTATGTATCTTTTATAGAGGATGTATCCAGTATATTAACAAAGTATTAGTATGTGGTTACAATTAAAGAAGGTTCACACACACTAAAGTTAAAGTTTTCCTGTTGAAATGCCCTTAGTAAAGTAAAGGGGATTCTGTAGAAAGGGGATAATTTGGTTGTTAAATGTAAGGGTTGTTCAGTATGCCCCTATTTTTCCAGTTCTTGAACTTGAGATCTGTGGTCATTATTTTATGCCACTGACACTAAAAATTGTTACCAGGAAGAAGTAGTTTATGGTATCAAATCTCCATATAAATAGTTTTACATGGACAAACTATGCATCAGGTAAGAAAGACAGTGTCAGTACATATTAGGGAGATACATATTGGTGTATTGAGATTAACTACATAAAACTGCATAAACATCACTAGCATCAGACTATAAGATCCAGCACAGTTTAAATAGCAGAGTATTTATGAGAGCATAACATTCGATGGCTGAACATAGACCCAGATAACCAGTTACAGTAGACACCCTCTTATCTGGTCTGTTTTTAACAAGCCTCCTCTTTAACCAGCCATCAAATTTCTGCTGTAGCCCTAGCAAAAGACAACAGAGAGCAACACTTCCACCTCCTCTGGGCTAAATAATGACAGGCATTTGAGTTTTAGACTTTATAGTCATTAGAAAAATGCATACTAATACAAATCCTGTTGTTCTAGCTGATTTATAACCTGTAAATGCTATTTTGTATGGATTTTCTGATTAACCAGCCATTCATTTATCCAGCCTAAGGTCAAGGCCCCAGAGAGACCAGATAAGAGGGAGTCTACTGTACTTATATCTAAAACTTTAATTTCACCTACACTCCTGGGATTGCTTCCATAGCTTTTGAAATGGATGTACATATAATACCTGATTTTAACTTTGATGGTTAAGTATTCAGTTGGGCTGACCTGAAATCCCAGTTAGGTTTAGGGAGAAGTAAATTTTCTCCATCTCTTTTAGGTGAGACAGATCATAATATCTAGTATATACAACAGTAATAATCAAATGAGCTACCTAATGGGATTGCTGAAAAAATTTAATGTGTATTGTTTAAAAAAATGAAATCTGTATTCCATTTAAAGTCCCAGGTTCTCCATGTTGCCAGTTGCCTGAGAATCTATCTGCATGAAGTCAACCAATGGATTCTAAGTGACTTGAACAATATTCTAGGCAAATGACACTCATCCTTCTTGGCAACTATTGCACTTTGCTTAAAATGTATGACATTTAAAACATGGTATAACACCTATTTACTTCCATATCTTTTAATAAAATATATGTTGCATGAGTAGTTGCTGTACAAAATGTGGTGGCAGCATATCCTGATCATATGTTGTGTCTGTGCAGTAAAGAGCAGTATCAGGAAATGCATTTATCCGATGCAGAAACTGCACTCAGAACAGCATTTGCCTAAACAATCCTGTTTCCTAGAAAATTTCCATCCTAGAATCACTAAGAACATTAAAGATACAGCATTATCTAGTTTGGCCTCATTACTGAAAGAATCTACCACCCTTAATATTGACAAATGGATACAGGAACTGCTACAATTCTTTGAACAGCACACATAACAAGGTCATAGTGTAAACGCTGCCTTCAAGTGTGCCACAGCATATATTAAGCTTGACAGCTACATTCCTTTTAACTTGAAAACTTTAGAAGTCTGATTACACAAAACAAAATCACAATACTGATTTAGAGGATGCATACTTTACAAAAAATATTACTTGAGGAAATAGAAGAGAGGAATGCCAGTTTTGAAGAATTGGTAGATTTTATCAGCAGTGCCTTTGTCTTATTCAGAGTTCTCTGTATTATTTTTAACATGAAAAACTATTGGAAGTGTACTAATAAAGCAAAATCACAATATTGATTTAGGAAATTTGATTCTTATAAAAAATACTACTGCTTAGGTCTGGGCTTATACCTAATGAAAAGATGAGTAAGAAAGGAGAGATGCTAATTTTGGTACCGTTTGATTTGGGAAAGCTCTTCATCTTGTTCAGAATCCTGTATCATGTGGTTTGATTTCTGTGCATACTGTTCCACATTTTGAATGTAAAGCTGATGGAGCAATGTTACAACTTGTATGCAGCTTCTGATTGTATTGTGTCAATACTTATGCCAAAATAATATATGTACAGGACTATGGCAGACATGGGCCAGCTATCAAATACAGTACAACAGTGGAGCTTGTAGATGGAATCTTATATTATGGTAATTCAACACCCCAGCCAAATTTGCATAGCAGGGATTTGTAATTTAAGCCTTATAGTAAATGGATGCAGAAAAAAAATGCGCTTGTATGTCTGTGGGGTAGTACAGGTTCATGAGAATTATTAACTTCTCTGTAACTGGTTTAAATTCAGTAGGTTGTCAGCACAATTGCATGGTGAAGGGAAATGATCATGCTATAGCAAAGCCTCTATGTCTTATCTGTGTGTTTAATGTAAAAAAGATGCAGTGCCCAGATGCTGTATATATACTGAAAGGCAATGTCTTCTTGGCAGGGGTTTTGTAAAATGCAACCGGATGTAGGAGCATTATATTGAAGGTACTAGCTTGATTGCAATGAGATAGTCTAAGGAACTATTGGCAGCCATCTTCTAATAGTTTATGTTCCATGACACTGACCTCTGACCCAACAGTAAGTAGTCCTGCATTCTCCTGTAGAGCGGTATTACAAATCTTGGTGAGTATACACACACTTATGACACACAACTGTGGTTCTTGCTGTTTGAAGGAATAACACCATCATCTGTAAGACTTATGATCAACCTATGCAAAAAGATGTGACTAAAGCTTCCAGTGCAAACATTTCAGTCCTGGTGGAGGACACTAGTGTGAGAAATTCACACACACACACACACACACACACACACACACACACACACACACACACACACACAGTACGAGGATCAAATGTTCAGGTATTTTTTCCATATATGAGTTTGAGCTATATGATTGTTTTACAAAATGTGCAATATCTAGGAAATGTTACAACAAGGTTTGCAAATAAATAAATAAAAAGAAGAATAAAGACAAAGAAAACAAGAAAAAATCATGAGATAATTCCACATCCTTATTAAACTATAATTTGTAGGATCTGAATACTAATGTTTGATGCAGGTTATACATAAATGTAAATCTGTCCAGGGAAAAATATGTTACTCAGCCATACCTCTTAACAGTACAGATTTTTGCCTCATATTTTTGGCCTGTTCCTCATAAAATTTAATCACTGAGAATTAAAATCATTAAACAATGATATGTATTTGCATTTCAGACTTCATATCTTTCAGAAAATGTATATTAGCTCAAATTCTGTTATTCTAGCAACTTTCTATGTTTATAATAGCAATGTTTAAAATATGTCCACATATTGGGCCTTTGCACCCCTATTTTTTAGACTATGACCAGATTTCTTGCACTAAGAGGTTCAGAGGTATGAAGTAAGCACATCTTCATATGCCCTAGCAGATGAACTGAAACTGTTTGACCTTATCATGATAATAATAATAATAATAATAATAATAATAATAATAATAATACATATTATTATTACTATGTGTTAATCAGGAAGGCCCACTGGACATACAGCCCCATTCAGAGGTGACCTGGGTGCAATGTCTGGTTAAATTACTTAGTCAAGATCAGACAGTAGGCAAATAAGGGCCAAGGGAATCAAAACCATTTATCACAGGAACTACAGCTCGCAAACATATCCTCTGTGCTATCTGTGAAAACTAGACTCTATTGTCTGTTGTCCAGATTAGAGCATCATGGCTGTATCTACAATTGAGGAATTTAATTATGAAAAGGTGTGGTAAAGCTATTGGGATAGAAAGTTGTCTTGGGAAGTGATGTGTTGTTCAGTTACATAAGTAGAAACATTTTGAGAAAGTCAGTCAAATTTTAATTAGAAATTTCTGATCATATTTAATAGAAAATTGTCCCACTTCATCTTCAGGCAGACAGGAGGTCATGATATTGTTTTATTCTCAAACACCCTTCTAGGTCTTCAGTTTTATATTCCAGTTTAATTCTATTTTCAAGTTTAATGCGGTGGTGGTGCTGCGGTAGCATTGTCACCTCACAGTTAGACGTTGCCCGTTTGATTCTCAGTTAGAGCGTCTTCTGTGTGTCGACATGCGTGAATGGGCATTCCTTCGTTGAAGGTTGTGCATTAGGCCTGGCAAGCCAGCACGTGAAAATCTACTGCCAATCATTAGCGGACCGGAGTTCCACTGTGGCGACCCCTAACTGGGAAAAGCCGAAAGACACAAACAAATTCTATTTTCAAGTTTGCTTTGTTCTTTTTCATATTTAAAATTTAATTTATTAACAAGGTAGACAATTTCTAAAACTCTTTTCTTACGCCAAGGAGCACATACAGAACTTAAAGCTTTAAATAATTATTTTTTCTACCTACTTTCAGATGGAAACAGTTTTTAAAAAATGAAGTAACTGAATTGGACACTCTAATTTTGCTTTTATCCCCCGACTATCCACTCTTGAAAAGGAAGTTCTTAATGACTGCATTCTTTAGTACATACTTTTCAGGTGTGGATAGTCAGAAATGACAAGATAAGGCTTGGCATATTTCAGTGGAGAAATCTTTAGTAGCTATCCTCTGTAATATATAATTAGTTATTACTACATTCAGCAAAACAGGAAATGATGGGGGATTTAGTGGAATAAAATTGTATAATAGTTTATATTACTTGAGCAAATAAGAAACTGTATTTAAGCTGCTTTGACTATTATAATTGCATTAAATAATGAGTTCTGTCTCGGAAGTTTACAACTAAGCTGTATTTGCTTAGAATATGTTACAAGAAGCTTAAACATACTCAGAATTAAAACTTGTAGTTCTTACTGTATATCTAAAAATTTCAAGTTGAATATCATGCAGGATGACCAAGAAGTTTATTTTGTAACTTGGTATGTATCTTTTATAGAGGATGTATCCAGTATATTAACAACGTATTAGCATGTGGTTACAATTAAAGAAGGTTCACACATACTAAAATTAAAGTTTTCCTGTTGAAATGCCCTTAGTAAAGTAAAGGGGATTCTGTAGAAAGGGGATAATTTGGTTGTTAAATGTAAGGGTTGTTCAGTATGCCCCTATTTTTCCAGTTCTTTGGAACTTGAGATCTGTGGTCATTATTTTATGCCACTGACACTAAAAATTGTTACCAGGAAGAAGTAGTTTATGGTATCAAATCTCCATATAAATAGTTTTACATGGACAAACTATGCATCAGGTAAGAAAGACAGTGTCAGAACATATTAGGGAGATACATATTGGTGTATTGGGATTAACTACATAAAACTGCATAAACATCACTAGCATCAGACTGTAAGATCCAGCACAGTTTAAATAGCAGAGTATTTATGAGAGCATAACATTCGATGGCTGAACATAGACCCAGATAACCAGTTACAGTAGACACCCTCTTATCTGGTCTGTTTTTAACAAGCCTCCTCTTTAACCAGCCATCAAATTTCTGCTGTAGCCCTAGCAAAAGACAACAGAGAGCAACACTTCCACCTCCTCTGCGCTAAATAATGACAGACATTTGAGTTTTAGACTTTATAGTCATTAAAAAAATGTATACTAATACAAATCCTGATGTTCTAGCTGATTTATAACCTATAAATGCTATTTTGTATGAATTTTCTGATTAACCAGCCATTCATTTATCCAGCCTAAGGTCAAGGCCCCAGCGAGACCAGATAAGAGGGAGTCTACTGTACTTATATCTAAAACTTTAATTTCACCTACACTCCTGGGATTGCTTCCATAGCTTTTGAAATGGACGTACATATAATACCTGATTTAACTTTTGATGGTTAAGTATTCAGTTGGGCTGACCTGAAATCCCAGTTAGGTTTAGGAGAAGGAATTTTCTTTCATCTCTTTTAGGTGAGACAGAGCATAGTATCTAGTATATACAACAGTAATAATCAAGTGAGCTACCTAATGGGATTGCTGAAAAAATTAAATGTGTATTGTTTAAAAAATGAAATCTGTATTCATTTAAAGTCCCAGGTTCTCCATGTTGCCAGTTGTCACAGAATCTATCTGCTTAAAGTCAACCAATGGATTCTAAGTGACTTGAACAATATTCTAGGCAAATGACACTCATCCTTCTTGGCAACTATTGCACTTTGCTTAAAGTGTATGACATTTAAAACATGGTATAACACCTATTTACTTCCATATATTTTAATAAAATATATGTTGCATGAGTGCGTTACAAAATGTGGTGGCAGCATATCCTGATCATATGTTGTGTCTGTGCAGTAAAAAGCAGCAGATGTCAGAAATGCATTGATCTGATGTAGAAACTGCACTAGGAATGAGCATTTGCCTAAACAATCCTGTTTCCTAGAAAATTTCCATCCTAGAATCACTAAGAACATTAAATATACAGCATTGTCTAGTTTGGCCTCATTACTGAAAGAATCTACCACCCTTAATATTGACAAATGGATACAGGAACTGCTAATTCTTTGAACAGCACATAACAAGGTCATAGTGTAAACGTTGCCTTCAAGTGTGCCACAGCATATATTAAGCTTGACAGCTACATTCCTTTTTAACGAAAACTTTTTAGAAGTCTGATTAATAAAACAAAATCCAATACTGATTTAGGAGATGTGATGCTTACAAAATATTACTTCTGAGGAAGAAGAGGAATGCCAATTTTGAAGGGTGGTAGATTTCCAGGATTTAGCAGTGCCCTTCGTCTTATTCAGAGTTCTCTGTATTATTTTTAACATGAAAACTATTTGGAAGTGTAATTAATAAAGCAAAATCACAATATTGATTTAGGAAATTTGATTCTTATAAAAATACTACTGCTTAGGTCTGGCCATAATTTAATGAAAAGATGAATAAGAAGACAGATGCTAATTTTGAAAATTTGCCTGATTTGGGAAAGCTCTTCATCTTGTTCAGAATCCTGTATCATGTGGTTTGATTTTGTGTATACTGTTCCACATTTTGAATGTAAAGCTGATGGAGCAATGTTACAACTTGTATGCAGCTTCTGATTGTACAGTTTCAAATACCAGATGCTGCACACAGCATATGTAACAGGACTATAGCGAGACATGGGCCAGCTATCAACACAGTACAACAGTGGAGCTGTAGATGGAATCTTATATTATGGTAATTCAACACCCTCTTGAAGCAATTTGCATAGCAGGGATTTGGCTTAAGCCTTATAGTAAATGGATGCAGAAAAAATGCGCTGTATGTCTGGGGTAGCACAGGTTCACAGAGAATATTAACTTCTGTAACTGGTTTAAATTCAGTAGGCTGTCAGCACAATTGTGACAGAAGTGGAAATGATCATGCTATAGCAAAGCTTTCTATGTCTTATCTGTGTGTTTAATGTAAAAGATGCAGTGCCCAGATGCTGTATATATACTGAAAGGCAATGTCTTCTGGCAGTTTTGTAAAATGCACCAATAAGAGGAGCATTATATTAAAGGTACTAGTTTGATTGCAATGAGATAGTCTAAGGAACTATTGGCACCCATCTTCTAATAGTTTACGTTCCATGACACTGACCTCTGACCCAACAGTAGTCCTGCATTCTGTAGAGCGGTATTACAAATCTTGGTGAGTATACACACTATGACACAACTGTGGTTCTTTCTGTTTGAAGGAATAACACCATCTGTAAGACTTATGATCAACCTATGCAAAAGATGTGACGCAAAAGCTTCCAGTGCAAACATTTCAGTCCTGGTGGAGGACACTAGTGTGAGAAATTCACACACACACACACACACACACACACACACACACACACACACACACACACGAGGATCAAGTGTTCAGGTATTTTTTCCATATATGAGGCTTGGAGCTATATGATTGTTTAACAAAATGTACAATATCTAGGAAATGTTACAACAAGGTTTTACAAATAAATAAATAAAAAGAAGAAATAAATACAAAGAAAACAAGAAAAAATCACGAGAGTGACCTACATCCTTATTAAACTATAATTTGTAGATCTGAATACTTAATGTTTGATGCAGTGTTATACATAAATGTAAATTGCATTTTTGTCCTCCAGTTTTAGATTTTTATTCTGTAGTGACCCATGGTCTCTGCACACTAATTTTAAACTTCATTAACCTTAATAGGGAAGTGTAGAAATATGACAAACTCAGCTGCTTGCCCATGTTTTTATGACAGTTCCTATGCATGACACTGCTAAACCACACTTGGTTTAAATGCTTTTGTAAGGGTTCTTTTTAAAATCCTAAACACCTGAAAATGATCATTAAAGCAAAGAGATTGTGTGTGCCTTTAAGAGCACTGAAGGCAACTTTAACATTGCACTATTTCTTGGATAATCACAGCTTATTTTTCAGTGATGCAGAATCTACAAGCACCAGGTACACACACTTCTGAGAGGAAAAAATAGACATACCCGATTCATGAAGCCGGCACAAGGCCAAGCGTTAGGCACTTGCGCCGACCGGCGTGAAGATGGCACAGTAGCACCAAATGCATATTAATGAAGGTGCTGCATACAACCACGTGATAAGGAAAGGAAGCGCAAGTGCATAGGGTGTGTCAAGTGCCGCATGGAGGCGTGGAAATGTCAGCTGTCGGCGATGCAACCTAAAATGTTTGCATATAACAATTTGTAAGCAATAGTAATCACATCTGTCAGTGTCCGTGGATACTGAAACATATACAAAGCATGCAAGACAGTTCCTGCGAACACAAAATGAAGAAGCAAACACAATGCACGGTGGGGAATAGCGGGTCCCTATCCCATAAGCGAATGACATTGAAAACCGTATGCTCGTAGTCAACACAGTGTAGATAGTTATACCAGAGTGGAGTAAAACGCATCATATGTTACTTTACGCCAATAGTGCGTCCAGCCCAATGGTCAGGGTCACCAGCTGACCCATATTGTGAGGAGGGTACACAGCTGGGCAGAATGTCCATAACAAAAAACACGATAAATGTAAATATCTAGTGACCGTATGACCGAATTATATCCCACAACGCATGTAATAGTCACATACAATAGGTATGTCCGTATTTCACATACCAAATGTGACAGGAAATTGAATAAGCATGTAAACGAAACAGAAGGAGCATACAAACTGCTACAACAATAAGGCAACATGTAGGCTGAAAGGAACAGCATTATCCATAGCGTTGACTGTGGGTACGTGTTGTCCAGAACATTCGGATATGTATCCGGAATATATCCCATCCTAGACATAGGAAAAGGTGGCATCCTACCAATGATTAGAACAGTCGGCCAAAATCCACACATCTGTGGTCCAAGCCGAACTTGTCAGGATGTGTCACAGTTGAACGGGTATTACCCAGGTATACCAACCATGTCATGAAAGTCAAGTATGGGCGTGTACCTATGTGCGTGAGGTATAGCATGTGGAAAGTCAAACATGGCAGTGTAGTCCACACACCCATACAGGTACCTGACATATGTAGGGTATGCAATGTGTTACCTTGACTGTGTCATGGGCCATCAACCAAAGCAGTGATGGATGGAGTGTCAGGTACATGTGTGTGTGGGCGGAAGTGGGTAATAGTATAATCTTCAAAGGTGACACTGTGTCGTATGCAGAATAGGTGAACCGGAGGTGTATGAGGGAGCAGCGGGTGAAGCAGAAAGAAACACAAAAACATGTATACACATCTGCAATACAACCAGACAGGCCATACTGTAGAACACAATCCCACAAACATATGAATATTAAAATGTGCGATACAAATGTACAGACATGTCACCAGCACATACCCACAGATTGGTACTGATGGAACTGGCCATATCAAATGCAACACACCTCGATGCATAATGGACTACCCAGCATCCCCTCCACAACACACAAGCCGCCCCCATACCTGAACATTCACCAAATCCAGCCATACTTGGCCTACTAGTTTAGTGCAGCCACATCTACACATAGTGACCACTACGCATATGTAGTAGGTAGTGTCACCCTAGGCAGTTTCAAGATTGCAAACTATGTATCCTTGCATGTAAAACCCCAGCACATTTTGTAACACCAGAAGAATGTTCAGTAACGGTCTTGTTATTGGTCTTGCTAAATTTTTGGGATATCCCTCATGGGATAAGTAACCTGTAAACATTAGAATGGGTATGAAGACACAATGTCAGTCCTGTAGACATCTGGACACAAGTCAGAATGTGCAGTAGTGGTGCACGACTGTCCAGCCCTAGATGGTCATGCCTGCAAAGAACTTACTGCCAGGATCAAACGCACACACCTGTCCGTGGCATGCGTGTCCTGACACAATAAGCGAGAGAATATATTACACACATTTGCATAGTGGCACATGGTATAAGGGTGATGAAGGCACTGGCGTAAACAGGATACCCCTGATCCACTGTGAGGGACAATTAATGTGTGTGGGGTGCTGACCTGACCAACAATGATACAATGCCAAATGTCCTGTGATTGTAGAAAATAACTATGTACCATACTGCATGTAATAGTTGCCTAAAGCGGTCAGGTCAGGATAGAATAAACGTAATTTGTACAAGAAACAGGCAAACAACAAAAGTGATAAAGGTATAGGCTCACAGCTAGGAAACAAATGAATGTTCTAAACCTGCACTGACCGTGGCTATGTGTTGGCCCAAACAATCTGGTGTCCCAGTAGGGTTACCATCTGTCCCACTTAAGGAGTGGACCATCCCTCTTTGGACAGTTGTGTCCTAACAAAAAATATTAAAAATGGCAAATGTCCTGAGATTTTAGGACATAATTATGTCCCATATGTTATGTAATAGTTGCATAAAATAATTATTTCTGTATCTACCAATACCTAAATGTTACAAAAGGAAACAGACTATAGCAACTAAAACCGCTACAACAATAGGACTTTTGGTGTAGGCAAATAAGTAAAGGTTCTATCCTATCCTTTGTACTGACCGTGGGTATCTGTGTCAGCCTGTAAAATCTGAAGTGTGTGTTTCGGGAAAATGTCCCATCCTAGCCATTTGAAAAAGGTGGCAAACCCTAGTCCCCTGTGAATGCATCCCCAACCTGTACATACATAATGTCAATCGCCACCAATGGTCAGACCATTCGCAGTGTTGCTGTACAAAATGTGGTGGCAGCATATCCTGATCATATGTTGTGTCTGTGCAGTAAAGAGCAGCAGATGTCAGAAATGCATTGATCTGATGCAGAAACTGCACTAGGAATGAGCATTTGCCTAAACAATCCTGTTTCCTAGAAAATTTCCATCCTAGAATCACTAAGAACATTAAAGATACAGCATTATCTAGTTTGGCCTCATTACTGAAAGAATCTACCACCCTTAATATTGACAAATGGATACAGGAACTGCTAATTCTTTGAACAGCACATAACAAGGTCATAGTGTAAACGTTGCCTTCAAGTGTGCCACAGCATATATTAAGCTTGACAGCTACATTCCTTTTTAACTTGAAAACTTTTTAGAAGTCTGATTAATAAAACAAAATCACAATACTGATTTAGGAGATGTGATACTTACAAAAATATTACTTCTGAGGAAGAAGAGGAATGCCAGTTTTGAAGAATTGGTAGATTTCCAGGATTTAGCAGTGCCCTTTGTCTTATTCAGAGTTCTCTGTATTATTTTTAACATGAAAACTATTTGGAAGTGTAATTAATAAAGCAAAATCACAATATTGATTTAGGAAATTTGATTCTTATAAAAATACTACTGCTTAGGTCTGGCCATAATTTAATGAAAAGATGAGTAAGAAGAGAGATGCTAATTTTGAAAATTTGCCTGATTTGGGAAAGCTCTTCATCTTGTTCAGAATCCTGTATCATGTGGTTTGATTTTGTGTATACTGTTCCACATTTTGAATGTAAAGCTGATGGAGCAATGTTACAACTTGTATGCAGCTTCTGATTGTACAGTTTCAAATACCAGATGCTGCACACAGCATATGTAACAGGACTATGGCAGACATGGGCCAGCTATCAACACAGTACAACAGTGGAGCTGTAGATGGAATCTTATATTATGGTAATTCAACACCCTCTTGAAGCAATTTGCATAGCAGGGATTTGGCTTAAGCCTTATAGTAAATGGATGCAGAAAAAATGCGCTGTATGTCTGGGGTAGCACAGGTTCACAGAGAATATTAACTTCTGTAACTGGTTTAAATTCAGTAGGCTGTCAGCACAATTGTGACAGAAGTGGAAATGATCATGCTATAGCAAAGCCTTCTATGTCTTATCTGTGTGTTTAATGTAAAAGATGCAGTGCCCAGATGCTGTATATATACTGAAAGGCAATGTCTTCTGGCAGTTTTGTAAAATGCACCGATAAGAGGAGCATTATATTAAAGGTACTAGTTTGATTGCAATGAGATAGTCTAAGGAACTATTGGCAGCCATCTTCTAATAGTTTATGTTCCATGACACTGACCTCTGACCCAACAGTAGTCCTGCATTCTGTAGAGCGGTATTACAAATCTTGGTGAGTATACACACTATGACACAACTGTGGTTCTTGCTGTTTGAAGGAATAACACCATCTGTAAGACTTATGATCAACCTATGCAAAAGATGTGACGCAAAAGCTTCCAGTGCAAACATTTCAGTCCTGGTGGAGGACACTAGTGTGAGAAATTCACACACACACACACACACACACACACACACACACACACACACACACACACACACACGAGGATCAAATGTTCAGGTATTTTTTCCATATATGAGGCTTGGAGCTATATGATTGTTTTACAAAATGTGCAATATCTAGGAAATGTTACAACAAGGTTTTACAAATAAATAAATAAAAAGAAGAAATAAAGACAAAGAAAACAAGAAAAAAATCATGAGAGTGACCTACATCCTTATTAAACTATAATTTGTAGATCTGAATACTTAATGTTTGATGCAGTGTTATACATAAATGTAAATTGCATTTTCGTCCTCCAGTTTTAGATTTTTATTCTGTAGTGACCCATGGTCTCTGCACACTAATTTTAAACTTCATTAACCTTAATAGGGAAGTGTAGAAATATGACAAACTCAGCTGCTTGCCCATGTTTTTATGACAGTTCCTATGCATGACACTGCTAAACCACACTTGGTTTAAATGCTTTTGTAAGGGTTCTTTTTAAAATCCTAAACACCAGAAAAATGATCATTAAAGCAAAGAGATTGTGTGTGCCTTTAAGAGCACTGAAGGCAACTTTAACATTGCACTATTTCTTGGATAATCACAGCTTATTTTTCAGTGATGCAGAATCTACAAGTACCAGGTACACACTTCTGAGAGGGAAAAAAATAGACATACCCCGGGATTCATGAAGCACGGCACAAGGCCAGCGTTAGGCGCTTGCGCCGACCGTGCTGCGTGAAGATGGCACAGTAGCGCCAAATGCATATTAATGAAGGTGCGCTGCCGCCACAGCCACGTGATAAGGAAAGGAGCGCGAGTGCATAGGGTGTGTCAAAGTGCCGCACGAAGGCGTGGAAATGTCAGCTGTCGACGTGCAACCTAAAATGTTTGCATATAACAATTTGTAAGCAATAGTAATCACATCTGTCAGTGTCCGTGGATACTGAAACATATGCAAAGCATGCAAGACAGTTCCTGCGAACACAAAATGAAGAAGCAAACACAATGCACGGTAGGGAATAACGGGTCCCTATCCCGCAAACGAATGACATTGAAAACCGTATGCTCGTAGTCCAACACAGTGTAGATAGTTATACCAAGTGGAAGTGAAACGCATCATATGTTAGCGTGCCGCCAATAGGTACGTCCAGCCCAATGGTCAGGGTCACCAGCTGACCCATATTGTGAGGGAGGGTACACAGCTGGGCAGATGTGTCCATAACAAAAAACACGATAAATGTAAATATCTAGTGACCGTATGACCAAATTATATCCCACAACGCATGTAATAGTCACATACAATAGGTATGTCCGTATTTCACATACCAAATGTGACAGGAAATCGAATAAGCATGTAAACGAAACAGAAGGAGCATACAAACTGCTACAACAATAAGGCAACATGTAGGCTGAAAGGAACAGCATTATCCGTAGCATTGACTGTGGGTACGTGTTGTCCAGAACATTTGGATATGTATCCGGAATATATCCCATCCTAGACATAGGAAAAGGTGGCATCCTACCAATGATTAGAACAGTCGGCCAAAATCCACACATCTGTGGTCCAAGCCAAACTTGTCAGGATGTGTCACAGTTGAACGGGTATTACCCGGGTATAGCAACCATGTCATGAAAGTCAAGTATGGGTGTGTACCTATGTGCGTGAGGTATAGCATGTGGAAAGTCAAACATGGCAGGGTAGTCCACACACCCATACAGGTACCTGACATATGTAGGGTATGCAATGTGTTACTTTGACTGTGTCATGGGCCATCAACCAAAGCAGTGATGGATGGAGTGTCAGGTACATGTGTGTGTGGGCGGGAGTGGGTAATAGTATAATCTTCAAAGGTGACACTGTGTCGTATGCAGAATAGGTGAACCGGAGGTGTATGAGGGAGCAGCGGGTGAAGCAGAAAGAAACACAAAAACATGTATACACATCTGCAATACAACCAGACAGGCCATACTGTAGAACACAATCCCACAAACATATGAATATTAAAATGTGCGATACAAATGTACAGACATGTCACCGGCACATACCCACAGATTGGTACTGATGGAACTGGCCATATCAAATGTAACACACCTGGATGCATAATGGACTACCCAGCATCCCCTCCACAACACACAAGCCGCCCCCATACCTGAACATTCACCAAATCCAGCCATACTTGGCCTACTAGTTTGGTGCAGCCGCATCTACACATAGTGACCACTACGCATATGTAGTAGGTAGTGTCACCCTAGGCAGTTTCAGGATTGCAAACTATGTATCCCTTGCATGTAAAACCCCCAGCACATTTTTGTAACACCAGAAGAATGTTCAGTATCGGTCTTGTTATTGGTCTTGCTAAATTTTTGGGATATCCCTCATGGGATAAGTAACCTGTGTAAACATTAGAATGGGTATGAAGACACAATGTCCAGTCCTGTAGACATCTGGACACAAGTCAGAATGTGCAGTAGTGGTGCACGACTGTCCAGCCCTAGATGGTCATGCAAAACTTACTACCCAGGATCAAACACCTGTCCGTGACGCACATGTCCTGACACGAATAAGCGAGAGAATATATTGCACACATTTGCATAGTGGCACATGGTATAAGGGTGATGAAGGCACTGACGTAAACAGGATACCCCCTGATCCACTGTGTGAGGGACAATTAATGTGTGTGTAGGTGTGACCTGACCAACAATGATACAATGCCAAATGTCCTGTGATTGTAGAAAATAACTATGTACCATACTGCATGTAACAGTTGCCTAAAGCGGTCAGGTCAGGATAGAATAAACGTAATTTGTACAAGAAACAGGCAAACAACAAAAGTGATAAAGGTATAGGCTCACAGCTAGGAAACAAATGAATGTTCTAAACCTGCACTGACCATGGCTATGTGTTGGCCCAAACAATCTGGTGTCCCCAGTAGGGTTACCATCTGTCCCACTTTGCGAGGGACAGTCCCTCTTTGGACAGTTGTGTCCTGACAAAAAATATTAAAAATGGCAAATGTCCTGAGATTGTAGGACATAATTATGTCCCATATGTTATGTAATAGTTGCATAAAATAATTATTTCTGTATCTAGAATACCTAAATGTTACAAGAAACAGACTAAGCAACTAAACCGCTACAACAATAGGCTTTTATCTAGGCAAATAAGTAAAGTTCTATCCTTTGTACTGACCATGGGTATGTGTCAGCCTGTAAAATCTGATGTGTGTTCCGAAAAAGTCCCATCCTAGCCATTTGAAAAGGTGGCAACCCTAGTCCCCAGAATGCATCCCAACCTGTACATATGACAATGTCAACGCTACCAATGGTCAGACCATTCGCACAATAATTGGCCAGCCTCTTAACCACTCACAAAGCCAGTGACCTTTGGAGGAAAGGTGTTGAATGAGAATGACTACTTACAACAATGAAGAGTAATAGATGCATTTAACTGCAGAAAATTAGTAGTATTACGAATCTGTCAACACGTTCCAAGTTAATAGTACTAATATGGTAGAAGTGTCTGTGATTGTCCCTGAGTTGTCATAGCCTTGTCCCTGTCACTGTAGAAATGAGTCCCTGAGTATCACAGAGGTCCGTACACATAAGTACACCAACCAGCTGTCACATCTGTTGACAGGACTATTGCATACCTGTAGTGAATTTATAACTGATGTCCAGAATAATATTCATACATCTATAAATGAATGAAATAGTCAAATGGGAAGGGAAACATGTGGTATCCCCCCCCAACCTGCATTATGTAGTGGAACCACTCCCCGCCCTAAATTATGTAGCGCCGACCTAATAATGTGGTCAGAGGTGCCCAAACACCTGCTTCTCTAAACACAGGTAGAATGTTAAAATCTGGACTAACACAGACACACAGACACACCATGCATGTGATTTGACAGACGGCATGCAACATGCATGTGATACAGCAGACAGCATGCAGCTCAGACATTAATAGTGGTAGTTATTCATGGTAGTAAGCATTCATCCCTGTGATACACCATGTGGACCAGCACAGGTTAACAGTACACATGGCTGAAGTGACCTTGACATGTAATCTGCTGATGTGTGCATTGACATGCATACATGTCTGACACAATGGTGTCCTGACACATGTACAGCGTTGTAATGGGTATCACATTGCAGTGTTGTCTGTATGCCCTACAGATAGAATGCACTTTTAGCAAATGTGCATGAGCATTGAAGGGTAGTGTGAGGCATCTACATTGCTATACAGTGTGAAGTACAGACACTGTGCCATTGCATGGCATCATGAGGCATCTATAGTGCTATACAGTGTGTAATACACACACAGTGCATAGCCATAACTGAGTGCATACACATTACATAACTGTGGATTGTGACCCACGTCACTGAGGTGTATACACACCAAACCATGCTGTGTCATGTGACAGGTCACTGGAAGACCTATGGATGACACCCCTGCACAACTACTACAAAGTCTTAGCTGCCTGGCAACCATGTCCACACATGGCAGACTTGTCAATACACCATGTCCCACATGACATTAATGTACCACACACACGAGGTGCATGGCTGACAGTGATGTCCCACAGCAGCAAGGGAAATGTACGGTATCTGTGGCCTGATGTGGTGTCAATGTCTGTGGAAGCTGTACAGGTGACTACTGTCATGCTATGATACAGTCGTGATGTTCAACACATCTTATATGGTCAAATTAAGTGACACCTCCACTAGCTGTGCCCAGGCGTTTAGGATGTCCAGTGTTCCACATCAACTATATAATCAGTCAACTAAGGCTATAGTTGGACCATATGTGGACAATGTGCAACAGGGTATATGCACATCACAACTACTGTGTGGCTACATGTCTCTGGACATCCTCCATGGCCATGTGTGAACATGTGTTGGCCAAATGTTTATGATGGCCATCAGTCTCACATGTCTGTGTTGTCCCATATGACATACACCCATATATGTCAGATATGTCACTGCCCACAGGGCTATGCAGACAGCGGGTTGTATGTTTGGTATGTGGGGTATGTATTATGGGATAGTGAGACAATATTGCAGCCGGAACACTACATGTCTGAGACATATCAGATGGCACATCACAATGTGTGCACCCATTGCAGGGGCATATTACACAATGGTGACTCCTGTGGGCTGCCCATATCCCAGCTCACTGTGTGGTACTGTTTGCGTACCACACATGTGTTGTTACAATGTATAGTACATATGCCTACATTGAACACCTCCACCATTGTATGGACAGCTGTCCACACATCTAGTAATGACAGATACTGTGGTTTCAGGTCGGTGTTTCATTTAATTTGTATATATTGCACATGGGTAGCCAATGTGAATGATGACAGATGCGACCTGTATATCATGACTGGACCATACATTATGTGTACATGTGTTAACTGGCCACATGGCATATAGATATATGCATTAACATGTCTGATACTGATAACTGTCTCACCTGCAATGGACTGATGTATGTGCGGCACGCCAGAGGTACCTGTATAGGGGTGACACAGCAGTATGAACATTTTCCATGACTGTATGACAGCCACAGGGTGCACTGTGCATGTTAACACATTCACCTGTACAATAGCATATAGTATGCACATCTGTGCATACACAGGGTAGCATACTGTAGTATGCGGCATTTGTGTAAACATACCTTGCATATGATGTTACATTACATATTGTACAGTGACACATGAAACTCAATGGGATATAATAGTCATATGTGCAGTAGTGACTTACCAGGCAACTCCAGGCTCATTGGTTGGGAGACACCCACCTCCACGATGGCAGCTAGTGTTTGTGGATGGGGGGCTGGGTTGGTGGCCCACCACCTGCTCCACCTTGTTCCCTGGCGATTGCATTGGCACGCTGTTTCGCATGTCATATCAGGTCCATGCAGTATCTGCTCACCTGCTGGTAGGTGCGGTTATGGCCACCCACATCATTAACCCTCCTGCGAAGGTCCTGCCACAGGTCATCACACTGCTGGGCAAGCTGTGGCACATGGCTGAACAACACCTCATAGTTCTCATGGAGGTACGGGATGGGGGCATCATCCTCCAGGTGGCTGTATGCTGGCAGGCGTGAACGAGGCATTATCTGGAAGACATAATGATGGAGACAGGTCACAGTATGACTGAGATGTACAGAGATACAGCTGCACATACATTTGTATTAAATCTAGTACATCTGAACAGTTATCTTTGTAAATCGTCATGACACTGACACTACTGCCATGTTTGTGTCACACACATGTAATATCCGTTATGCATTGGATATCATCACCATGTATGTGTGTCACCTCATTACATTATTCATACTCTATGTGAATGCTGTCTTGATGTGGGCATGTCTGTTTGCCTGTACTGGTGTTCTTACCTATCAGCACATGCCTGGATGTGTCCACAGTAATGCTGTTGACCTTGATGCTATGTATATGTCACATATCAACACATACACTGCCTTAATGGACATGAGCAGTGACAATGCACACATACACACGGAAACCTTTACATGCATGTGTTTTGCCATATATATCTACACGGCACTGTACAGCAGTTCAACATACTGCCATGTATCGCCTGTGTTGCACATGTGATAGACATGGGACAATGGCTAGCCGGACATCATTCGCAGGGATGGTTATCAACTATAGCATGTATGAGCAAGGTTTTCTAGCTGTATCCGACAGCCATTTTGCCACCGCGAGGTGCATCAGTGCCACATTACTGATCCAGACAGTTAATAATACATCTACCATGCGGTCATCGCACCATGTATGACAGAGATGACATGTGCAGCTTTGATGGACAGGGTTGCATGGTATGGCAGGAGTATGTAACATGTATGGCACAGGGATCTGTCCAGCATGTGGCAATCCTTGTAGTAGGACTGTGGCTGTCCATGACGTATGTCTTTCAGATCAGGATATGTATGTGTCGCATGTAAAACATCACAGTGTAGCACATGTTTTTATGCAAGGTAACCAGCATGCTGCATAGTGGAGGTGAGGATTGTGAAGGCTGGTATCGCCCATCCACGCATGGCCAATACCCCTTAAAGGTGATATGTCATCCGATATTGGTCACTTGAGTGCTGAGTATGCCTGTCCAATGATCTCCATGCTCATGGATGGCACCCTGTCATGGTCATGGGTGCCTCCCTCATGACTACTACCTAATAGGCCTGGGTTACCAACTCAGGGAGGTGAACCACACACACCATCCCCTTACACAGTCACAATGTGTGACCGGGCTGCCTGGGTGGTGGTTAATGGGTACAGGGTTATTCACCTGACAATGCTATTATCTATTATCAGCTGTCAGAATGTGCAAAAACACACACACACACACAAGCCACATCTGTAATTTGTCCTGTCACTAGACGCCCGCTGACTCTGGGTCATGGACATTCACATGTACATACACAGATGCATCCATACATGTCTCTTGTTTTGTCTGTGTGGTGGGGGGGACAATGAGGAGTACACAACATTTACCCTGTAGCTGCCACTGGTGTGATACGCACATGTCATTCAGACACCTTTTGTAGTGTTGCTTCTGTCAACAGGCCACTGGTAGAAAACTCCTGTGACATACAAAGGTACATCTAGTATACTCTGTGTAGCTGGAACACGGTATGGGTGATGATGTCCTATGACCTGTCACAGGTATGCTATGCAGTGTGAAAACATCCGTACTGTCATCTACTTCTGTACTGCTAACATCTACATTGATAAAGGTTCATAGACTTGCAGACCATACTCAGCAGGGTAATAGTGCAGTGCCTCCTATTATGACTGTCGTCTCCACTTGTGGGTTGCAGTGGGTTGATATTATCAAACACCCTATCTGTATTGCATATTCATGCTCAGCACTTGTTCAGAACATGTGAGCACTTCATGAGCTACTAATTACTATAGCACCCATTCCAACTCATGTCTTACAAGTACACTGTCTGTCCTTACATTTCCAGCTTGCTTACAGTACAACAGCTGTTGTACACAAGTAACTCACATATCTTGTGAGACATGGTTGAATATACAGGCATGTCCAAGTGTTACGTACCAGTGCTATTGCCTGTCTATATGATGAATATGGCAAACAAGTGGCAATAGAGCAATTGCCTCATGTACACAGTCACTGCTTACCTCCCAACATATGACACTACAGCCTGTAAGGGATGCACATATGTAGCCATGTTGGGGGTAATACTCTCACCAACCCAGACTGGACCTGACATTCATGTGGGGATGTTTAACATTTGCAACACACCCCACTCATCACATAGTCTCACTAGATCTCCACCACCACAGGCCACACATAGTATGAGTATGACATTTGCAGAACCTCTCCATACTCTGTGTAGGCTACAGAGGCAGCCCCCATTACCAAACACAACAACAATTACTTATAGTCCACAGACTCATGTGTGCCCATCAACTACAGCCAATAGGGTGTTATAACATACCCAACACACGGGTCATAGGTGACTCTGTAGGCAGTCACACTGATACACCAGGGATCAGTGCAGTGGCTTACTGTACAGAGGTGCAGGTAACACATGGCTCTGCTGTTCACAGACAGGACACTACCCTAGAGAGGTGCCGCCGGTGTAAACACTGTAGTTGGGCTTACACATAGACTTGCCAGACAGCATAGTACCTCACTATGTACCCGTGAAGCTATTACTTGTCCTTTGTGCATGATTAATTGAGTAGCTCTTCCATTTCGATTAGCTATCATGCTGTTATAGTGTCCCATGACTACAAGCCATATGTATCCTGTTATTGTGTATTGTACATGCCAATAGATGATACCTTTTGATTGCATGATATAACAGTTGTGCTGTGTAGAATATCTGACATATCTACCTACAATACTGTACATTACACATATTCTACATATTATCCCATAATGCAAAGCATACTTGCACAGCAGGACCACCTTAGGCATGTTATTGTCGTTATATGCCCATGCATATGCCTACTGTGATAGTATATCAACATATACTATCCCCTGCCATGGCACGTACTTGTTGGACATACCCTACCACTGACGGCAGGTGGTGTGGAATTGTTCTGTTTAAAGCCCTCATGTAACATCCCTTGTGGTGTATGTGATGTTTACCTTGTGGCCCACAGCAGGACACACAATTTCTACAAGCATTACTATGCTCAACAAGACATCACTACATAATACCTTTTCCCACTTTATGCATTGCATACACTTTTAATTAATACAAAACAGGCTATACGTACACTAACATACTGAGTGTTCCACATACCTTGTTAGCGTTCTGAATCTTTGTAAATATCTCTCTTACACCTTTACTGTTTAAATGGTTCTATGGTATGAGCATACAGTTTGAATGTATGGCAAGTCATCCTTATATACGTCGATACCTGTAACATGTGGTTTCCTGCAGCCAATTGGTGTTCCTGAGTAAATTATTACATGCACATCAGCTGTGCAGCTACTCCATTCACCAATTACATGGCAACAGTGGGGTATAATTTAATTCTCCACTTGGGCGTTGCCCTTTTGCCCTACCTTCGTGGAGACGGCCTGTATGTGTTTTGTTGTGAGGAATTGCAACTGATATTTCTAGAGACACGGATATTTTGAATTCATGTCCCCCATGGATTGTGTGTATGTGGTTCTACATGTGAGTGTACCTGTCATCTCAACCGTCTGATAAGGGACTATTGTAAACAAATCCTGTAACATCGCCGTCTGTTCCATTATACAACAGCTACGATTTCACACGGCGCCTTTACAAATGTGTCTCTCACAGCGTATGTTAATGCTTCTGCAGATGTAATTGAGTGAGTGGATGTTTGTGATGTTATTACAGCCTGCATTGCAATTGTTTTGGGTGTGGGGGAGATGTAGGTGGGTGTACATAGCATATACAAGTTTGTGGGGACTGCATTTCTACATATTCCATATATGTGTGTGGGCACCTTCCCTAATTGAAGACCTATCACTTAGTAGACTGAACTATGGTTGTTACGGGCTTATACATTGAGCCATTGTTAATTGGTTTCTATATAGTATGCAGGTGAGGTTGATGCTTCCATACCTCCAGAAATGCAGCGATATGTAAAGGAATGTTACTAAATGACAGCTGTCTCGTGTATTTCTGTCACAGATATTTGCACTCATTGCAGTTGTGTTGGTGACTGAGCCTCTTTGGCATGGGTTGCCACCTTTTCAAATGGCTGTAGTGGGACATTTGCAGGACACACATCGGTGTTTACAGGCTGACACATACCCACGGTCAGTACACAGGATAGAACATACTTTTACCCTGAATACATACTTATTCTTGTAGCACTTTAGCTACTTATCATGTTTCATGTGACATTTACGTTTTGTAGATACAGGCATAACTATTTAATGCAACTATTACATAATATATGGGACATAATTATGTCCTACAATCTCGGACATTTGCCCTTTTTAATATTTTTTGTCAGGACACAACTGCCCAGGGAGGGGCTGTCCCTCTTAAAGTGGGACAGGTGGTAACTGTATACCTACGGTCAGCTATGACCACACCTACCATACCGATCTACCTCCGAGTTAGCACTAACAGACACACGATGCAAACACACACACACACATTACAGTCCCACGAAAATGCACACGGCACCCTCAACACACACATACACAGACTACAGCAATCACAAACACAGTTGAACACAGTACCTATGTGGACCGCAACACCGGCAGCGATAACTAAATGTCCCTTAATATCGTGATAATATTACACGCGGTTCCAGTGTTCCGGTACTGTGTTCTTTCGGTCTTTAACCCTCGTGATTACGCGTGTCGGTATGTGACACATTCCATAGTTGGCAGTATCCTATTTATTTCTACCTCCATGGTTGTGTACATGTCGTTGACCTATCTATATATTTGCAGATATAGGTGAATCAGTATATATCAACATATATCTCTATCTCCCTTTCTATCTCTATTATATATATGTATATGTATATATATATATATATATATATATATATATATATATATATATATATATATATATATATATGGGTCCTCTTCAAATTACCGAAACGTCAGTTCACGACACGTGGAAGAGGAACAAAGGACCGACAACGAGTTGACCGACATGCTGAAATCCCGACAGCTGGAAGACCGACAAGGAACGTAAGCGACTTGTTAAGTATGCGATAGTGAGGGATTTTGGATTAGGGACCGGACAGGTAAGTGTGCAATAGTGAAGGATTTAGGGTTAGGGTGTGTGAAAGGTGAGTGTGCGGTAGTGTCGGAGTTAGGGTTTGGGTAATGTAAGAGTGTGTGTTAGTGACGAGTTTATGTTTTAGGGTGGGTTAAGTAAGTTAGGAATAGGGTGCAGGTAGGGTACATGTCTGGTACTGTTGGACCTTAGGGTTAGGGGTGAGTTAAGTGAGTTAGGGTTAGGGTGCAGGTAGGGTAAGTGTGTGGTAGTGTCGGACCTTAGGGTTAGGGGTGGGTTGAGTGAGTTAGGGTTAGGGTTCAGGTAGGGTAAGTGTGCGGTAGTGTTGGACCTTAGGGTTAGGGGTGGGTTAAGTGAGTTAGGGTGCAGGTAGGGTAAGTGTGCGGTAGTGTCGGACCTTAGGGTTAGGGGTGGGTTAAGTGAGTTAGGGTTAGGGTGCAGGCAGGGTAAGTGTGCGGTAGTGTCGGACCTTAGGGTTAGGGTTTGGGTTAGGGCTAGTGGATATGTAATGTAGTGTAATGTGTTGTTTACGTTTAGTGTGTCAGTGTAATGGTGTTCAGTGTTTTGCGTTGTCGGTATTGTGTGTTGTCGGTTATTTGGTGTCGGTGGTTTGTGTGTCGGCGAACTGGCGTGTCGGTGTTCTAAAGTAGACCCATATATATATATATATATATATATATATATATATATATATATATATATATATATATGAGAGAGAGTGAGAGGGAGAATACACCTTTCATTGTGTACATGTCGGTGTATACTGTTTCCTGGACTCCGCATGTTTGTGTTTGAACCTGTCACATTACACACCTGCTATTAGTACATCTTGGGTAGCTTAGTGCTAAGTGATTGTGTACATGATTGCTTCTACTCCTGGCAGTGGTCATTTTACCCTTCAGAGCAGGCACTATTAGTACAGGGGTGAATAATTCTAGATTCACCTATTCTGGACATCAATGACCGTGATCTGCGCAATAGTCAGAGAAGCTTAGCCTTGTTTTGCACATATCCATATAGTCATGTTTAAACGACGCTTACCAGCACTGGGCAATGCATATTCCCGCTAACATGTACTAAACCTGATCTGATGACCTGCATCCACCATCCATTATTCGAGCCTTCGGGATTACATAATGTCCCTTGCAGGACGTGGTACTGGGAACATGCATGACAGTCAGTGCATTTACCACTTGGGCATCTGGGATTTGTACACGTGTTATGGCGTTTTGTATGTGGACTGTACTATGGCTGTTACTTCATACTGCAATCAAATGGGTAACTCAGTTAGTTTACATATGGATGAGACCTATTAATGGTATGTCCAAGTGATGTTTAATGTATGTGCTCCAGCACTGGGAATGTGTGTCACAATGAGCCACATACTATAATGTGCTACACCTTCACACAACTGTAGGTGGAGCATGCTGGGGTGACAGATACCTGTCATGGGTACACCCCATACTTTGCCACTACATCCATGATTACATTGTATGGAGCCCCTCATTAACACACCAGGGAATCCATGCAGAGTGTGTGGGGAACAGTGATTACACACATGGATCCCGCAATTGGCTCTGCTCCACTGAGGGTCAGTTGGTTACTCGATGTGGTGGCGACAGCAGACACTGTTTGCCTCGATTGATGAATGGCCTCTGACAATCGGGCGTGTACCTAGGAACCTATACATACAGTACCAACATATGCTGATAGGTGAGTGTACTGTTCAGGTGTTGACATTCCTTGTTCCAATAGCTGTTGTGTGTGCAATGGTTGAGGGTTGCCTATGTAGGATTCACACAGTAGGCCACCTATACATTACAATTTACAGGTGGTCGTGTGTGTGTGCCATCCATTTTACTGTGTGTGCAGGTGGAGAGTTGTGTCAGTCCGTAGGGGCCTACACTGTCAGAGTATGTGCTATATGTTCCCTCTTTGCTAAGGCATAGGCATATTGGGCATGCCTCCGTCTGCCTACTGAGGCTGGCACAGGGTGTTCGTGGTCTGAATCCCGCTGTGCCTGTGATGGCCTTGGTAATTGTGGTGGGCTGTGAGGGCCTTCACCATTATGTCCCTGCTGCAGCTGTTTCCGCAGGATCATATTATGTAGCATGACACATACTATGAAGATGTGGGCACACGTGCCTGGAGTGTACTGCAAGGCTCCACCAGATATGTCCAAGCAACGGAACTGTGATTTCAGCATCCCGAACACACACTCTATGATGATTCTGGTTTGTGCGTCTGCCTCATTATGGCATTCTTGCATGGGTGTGTGTGCATTTCTGATGGGAGTCATCATTCACGGCTCCAGGGCATAGCCAGCATCCCCACAAGGTGGCCATGTGGGATGTCCCCCCTGACAAATACCTGATACAGCTGTGAGGCATGCCAGATGTGGGAGTCATGGTAGCTTCCAGGGCTGCCAGCACACACATCCATGATAATGCCCTGGGCATTACACAAGACCTGGCAGTTGATGGAGTGGTATCCCTTGTGGATTATGTAGTGCCTACCATTCTCACCGGGTGGTGACTTGATATGTATGTGCGTGCAGTCTATCGCACCCAGTACCTCCGGGTAGTGTGCCACATGATGGAAGAGATGCATATTGCTGGCCAACTCCTCCTGAGTTCAGGGGAAATATATATGCTCATTGGCATGTGGTAACATAGCATCCAGGAACTGGTGTAGTACCCTGGATGCTGATGCCTGTAAGATCCCCATTATATCTCCAGTTGGCCTTTGAAAGGTACCTGTGGCTGGTATTCGCAAGCTTACACATACCTTCGTGTCCACTGGGATGGGTTCCGCTCTGTTGTTTCTGGATCTCAGGCGTGGCCGGCACAGCTCAACTATTTGCTGTAAGATGTCCTTGTCCACCCTGTAGCACTCTACTATCTCCAGATCATGTAGCCCCTGGTAGGTTATCCTTGGTCTGAACACTCTTCTCCTCCTCCAGGGCCTGCGGTGGTTGTCAGCATCATCCTCCACAACACCTTCAGTCACTAACACATGGTGATGAATCACAGCTATGGCAGCTCCCAACATGTACATTGTAAAAGTTCCCTGTCTGTTTACACCTATGGTGCAGTGTTTGGGAATACACAGGTGTGTGTGAGGTGCTTTCACACTTTATACTATTGTGCTGTGAACACTGATGATGTCATAGGGTGTGTATGTATGATCATAGCTACAGGGTATCTTATGTGTTTTACAACAGGAACTACTATTGTGGTGCCTTTGGTGTTGAATTACATTTGGCTGCCGTGGATTACCTCTTGCACTTCCCTTTACAGTTCTTAATGTTTCACCTCCCATTTTTTGGCATGCATCCAGCAGCCTGCTTTCATTTGTACTTTCCTAAACCTGGCTTATCTTGCGTAATGTGTTCTATGGCCAGTCTACAGCAGGTTTGCTTTGCTCTGCTATGACAGTTCTCTTTTCTTTGCAATCCGACACCTCCCCTATCCTGTTTTTCAGGTTTCTGCAAGCAGACTTGTCAGCTGCTGTCAATTGCCCGCTGTGAGTTAATAGGTGTTAATTGCTCAGTTGTACTCCAATTACCCTACTGTGGCATTTCCTTTTTTTCTTCCCCTGACCTTCCTGTTTGAGCTATGGTGCGCGGAGCATGCATCCACTTACCGGGTTTCGGGCACGTTTTCATCCCCGTACACATGCGCTTTCGGACACCATATGTGCTCTCAGCTAAACTATGCTATACCTACCTCCCCACCCCTGTCCTGTGGCTTTGCTTAGCAACAGCCAGGCCGGATTTGCATTGCTCCAATGTGATTACAGCTACGGTGGCATACCCCACTGCTGATGTCATATATATTCCTCTAAACCACTCCTCGGTGTTGTAGCACTGTGCCGTATGGTACATCCTTAGTCTGGTGGGACGTTTGCGATTCTCTATTACCTGCCTCATTTGCATGGCATTGACTACTAATTCCTAGTTACCGTGCTGAACACTGTCACAGACCCTTAGCAACCCTTGCAGCTTGGTTGTGGTGTACCATGCATACCATTGAGTATTATGGTGAAATCATGATTTGTATTACATTGCGATTTTATGACATTTGTATATATTTTCTTTGTGTTCCCGTTTGCACACACATGCCCTGCGGTTGTACTTTGCGTTACTGTGGACATGACATTAAATGTTGTTTTTTATGTGTTGTTTATCTTTTCTTATGCCATTGGCTGTAGCCATTGGCATATGTTAACTTTGTAATATATGAGTCTGGTCCACTTTCATAGCTCCGATGTTCTGTTTGGAAAACTGTAAACTGTGTTTTTTGGTTTACATTTCTGTGGGCTTACGCTATGCCTGCACCACTTCATGAATCTCTATGTACCTTCATTTGCATGGTGCGGCACCATGCATGGGGTGATTAGCATACCTAAGCCAAGGGCTGCGCAGATCTGGCATACGCTGGTAGTGCACGTGGAATTGGTTCATACCTGAATCGCTCGGCGGCCATATTTGCCATTATACCGCCTACGTTACACCTGCGCCTGGCGCAAGCTTCATGAATCCCGGGAATAATGTTTATGGGTTCTTCAGGGATGAGGTGCTGTTTACCCTTATTATAAGCTCTCTCACAAAACCTTCTGGAGGACAACAATGTACACCAAACTCCTTTGAAAAGTGTTTGATGGCCTGGCTTAAGTTGCATTTATGTAGAATCTGTTTTGACTTCACTAGGCTATTGGTTGACCTAATGCAGTAAGAGTTATACGTTGAGAGATTCATATGTGCAAACATAGAACAGTGAGACTGAATGTACAAATATGGGGACTTATATATACTTAGTCAGTGATTGCCATGTCTTGGCATATTCCCTTTTCTCCAAGGTGTAGTGATCTTATAGCTCTCAACCAATCAGGGACAAATCTCAGCAGAATCATGGACAAATTCAGAAGTAATCAGGGACAATCAGGGACACTTTTAAAATATTAGTACTATTAACGTGAGACACTGTCTGAACAAGACATTGTGAATTAATATTCATTTTTGAAGTAAAAGAAGGGTAAAACTTCAATTACTGTCATTATTTATTAAGTATAACTGATCACTTTTCTCCAAAGATCACCAATTTTTAGGAGGGATTAAGAGGGACAGGGCTAAAATTTGAGGCAAAATCAGGTGGTTCCCTGAACATCAGAGACAGTTGGGAGGTATCTAGGGTGCAGCATTGCATATTGACGAGTGCAGGTGTACTTGCCCCTTGCAAAACTTTAAAGAAGAATAGAAACTGTCAACTTTTACTACCTCCCTTAGTTTTGCTGAATTTTTTTTTTTTTTATAATTATGGGAATCGGGATTATGGGTCTCAGAATTACAACAAAGAACCATTAAAGTTCACACCTCTTGTTTTGTTGTAATACCCCATGGCATTAAAACGTATCTTTTGTCATGTACAATCTGTGGTCTGGACATATATACAGTACAGAAATCCGTAAAGCATCCCTATGTGAAAAACTGACCACATCATACTGATTGCCTTTTCTGGGCAAAAAGCCTCTAACATATAATTTTCATTTCACTGATCTAATCCAAACCTTTGCCAGCTTTAAAGTGATCTACAAGGACCAAATAAATGTAATACGTGGAAACAGTTTAGACCAGTCTAAACAAAACACGCTTTTGAAAGGTGGTTGAAAACACAAACAGACATGGGGAGGGCATTCAGGCTTTGCACAGACTCGATGACTAGGAGTGCACCCCAAAAGCAGGAGTTTGAGACAGAAACTTTCACCATTCAGTCATCATGTGACCATTTTGTGAATAGCCTATTTTTTTATCATACCTCTTTGCAAAGTCCATTTCAAATTCAGAATTCTAGTTTTCAGTGCTATATATACAACCGCAGTTTGTGCTATATACTATCATTCTGAATTCCAGAACTTGTTTACAAGCTTGTTCAGTGCAGGAAAAATGTAGCTAAAATGGTTTTATGACAGCTGGCATTTAATTTGCACAGCTGTCCCTTTTGTTTGATTGCGTGCTGTAAGAGTACTGTTGTGTTCTTTATGGTTTCTGGTCACCTGCCACTGTATACATTTCCCATGATGTTTCAGTTACTGTTATCTCCTGATTCTTTTCACATGGGTGTTTTTCAGTGATGCAATACGTGAAAGCATTCTACTGGTGTACAGTTTTATACTTGGGAATTTACCAAAGCTGGCTTACAGTACACTGGTACCCTTTGTTTCTTTATATACTTCAACTTCTGTTTTATTAATGTACTTAAACAGATTGCAGCAAGTTTTAGTGACACAGCTAGAGTGGAACTCATAAGAAGTCATACAAACTTCTGTAAAAGTAAGATGAATAACTTAAATTGCACTCTGAGCATATGTTAAATAACCAAAGTTGTAAGCTGAGTTTAATTTAAATCAGAACAGAACTAGTATACTAATAAATTACAGTCAGTATCAAATAAAGGGTTACAAGGCCATGTAAAAAGAAAGTGAACTCCCTGTCAAGACAGTTAATCAAAGTCATATAAAATTATTCCAAATGCAGAAAATTACCGTTTTGTACCCACCATAAATGTAGATGTCCGATAGGTATGCATCTGCAGTCATCACATATGGGGTTGTCCTGCCTCAGGCAGCCCTTCGGTCGGCCGGATTCCAAAGTCTGGGTCTGGCCTCGGCTGATGTCGCACTTTCCCCGATGTCAGAGCGTCTGGGGTATAAAAGTATCAGCCGACGCCATTTTTCTCAGTTTTTCTTGCCCCATATGCCAGGTGCCCTCTAAGGAAGGCTAAAATTTGGAGAGATGCATTTTAAAAACAAATCCAAACATGCACAGAACTATAAAAACAAATACACCATAATAGATCCCCCCAGCTAGCTATAAGAGGGGTAAGTACCCAAGAAATACCACTATAAAGGGGGTAAGCACCCAAAAAATACCACAGAGGGGAAGGAGGGAGGGTAAACCTGACTGCAGATGCATACCTATCGGACATCTACATTTATGGTAGGTACAAAACTGTACTATGTCCTTCAAGGATGCATCTGCAGTCATCACATATGGGTAGAATACCATAGCCAATCTGGGGGTGGAGGTACTAAGTAAAGGATGGTGTAGCTAAAATACCCTGCAGGACTGCCATAGCAAAGCCTGCTCTGGATATGAAGTATAAAGGTAAATTGTAATGCTTGGCAAATGTATGCACGGAGCTCCATGTAGCAGCTTCTAAAATGTCCTTGGTAGCCACCCCTCTTAGGAAGGCTGTGGAGGTGGCTGTGGCTCTCGTGGAATGAGGTCTAATGTTAGCTGGCACAGTTTTTCCATGAAAGGAGTAACAAAAATGAATGCAATTTCCTATCCATTTTGAAATTGTCTGTTTGGAAATTGCTTTTCCTTGTGCCCCAGCAGCATATGCCACAAACAGCTGGTCAGTCTTTCTGCAACTTTTAGTTCTGTCCAAGTAGTAGCGCAACTGTCTGTGTATGTCCAGGGTGTGCAGAAGTTTCTCCCCTTTATTTTGTGGTTGTGGGAAGAAGGTAGGCAAGTGAATAGCTTGGTTCAAAGACACCCTGGATACCACCTTTGGCATAAATGTAGGATTGGTTCTCAATGAAACTCTGTCCTGATGAAAAATAAGAAATGGCTGTACTGCCATTAGAGCTTGTAACTCAGATACTCTTCTTGCTGAGGTTATGGCCAGAAGGAAGGCAGTTTTCCAAGACAGAAACTGTAGATCTGCAGATGCTGCTGGTTCAAAGGGAGGAAGTGTTAGTTTTTCCAACATGAAGTTAAGGTCCCAAGTAGGTAGAGGTGGTTTCCTTGGAGGATTGATGTTTTTGATTCCTTTTAGAAACTGTCTCAGGAGAGGATGAGAGAAGACAGGTGGATCAACATTGTATTCTGCTGAAATTGCTGAGGCATGTATCTTAATGGAAGAGTAAGACAGGCCGTTGTGGAACAATTCTGCCAAATATTCCAGTATATGTGCCATGTTCATCACTGTCGCATCTAGGCCCTTTGTTGTGTTCCAAGTGTGAAATCTTTTCCATTTTGCTGAATATGCCTTCCTTGTGGAAGGCCGGCGAGATTTCATAGTAATATCCTTCACTCTCTGGGATAGCTTATCCTGAGGAGGGGTCATGGTATTTTCCAGGCAGTTAGTTGCAAGGTTTTCAGGTTGGAATGCAGAGTCTTGAAATTGTGCTGTGTCAGTAGAAGTGGCCATAGGGGGAGAGGCCACATTTTCGTATGTGACATGCTCTTTAACAGTGGGTACCAGTGCTGTCTTGGCCAGTTTGGAGCTATCAGAATCACTCTGGGCTGCTCTGTTCTGATCTTCAGTAAGACCTTGGTCATTAATGGGAGAGGTGGAAAAGCATACACTGTTAGAGCTTTCCAACTGAAAGAGAGAGTGTCCACTTTCCATGCTTGTGGGTGGTATGTCCTTGAGCAGAATTTCTTCAGTTGATGATTGTGGGGGGGAGGTGAACAGATCTCTTTCTGGCCTTCCCCATGATTGTGTTATGAGTAAGAAGATGTCTGGGTGCAGCATCCAGTCTTGTGCATCCATGATATTTCTGCTTAAGCTGTCTGCCAGTATATTGTCTTTCCCTGGCACAAACTGGGACTGCAGCTGTATATTGAGTTTCAAGGAAAGTTCCCATAGATTCATTGCCATTCTGCAAAGAGGGTAGGAATGGGTGCCTCCTTGCTTGTTTATGTACCACATAACTGTGGTGTTGTCTGTCCTTATGAATAGGTGGCCTTGATGAAGAAAAAGTTTGAAGGCCTCGATTGCATGTATCACTGCCAGCATTTCCTTTTGGTTTATGTGCATGCGTAGCTCCCTTTGTGACCATAGCCCTTGGATACATCTGCCCTCCATGTATGCTCCCCAACCTTGGTCTGAAGCGTCCGTAGTGATGGTTTGGTTGGCTCTTGGCTTGCTGAAGGGCAACCCACTGTTCGACTGGCAGGCTTGAGCCCACCACAGAAATTCCTTTTGGAGGCATGGAATGAGTGGGATCAAAGTTTCTAAACTGTGACTGTGCTGAGTCCATAAACTCCTTAGGTACCACTGTAATTTTCTCATATGCAGCCTTGCTTGTGGAATCAGAAGAATGCAAGATGCCATGTAACCCAGGGCCTGCAGGATTTTCCTTGCAGTCAGCTGAGTTTGTCTTGTCAGATTCTTGAAGTAATCCGGTAGTTGTTTTTGTTTTTCTTCTGTGAGAAAGGCCATTTGGGTGGTTGTGTCTAGATCCACACCCAGAAAAGTTATTCTTTGGGATGGAACAAGTCTTGATTTGTGGATGTTGACTGTATATCCCAAGGCCTGCAGTAGGTGGATGGCATAATCCAAGTCCTTTAACAAAGTTTGCTTGCTGTCCGCTTGTATAAGGCAGTCGTCCAGATATGGGTAAATTTGAATCCCTGAAGTCTGCAGTGTGCAATTACTGATGCCAGGCATTTCGTGAATACTCTGGGCACAGTAGATAAGCCAAAGGGCAATGCTGAGAATTGATAATGCTCTGACCCTGCAAGAAATCTGAGGTGTCTTCTGCAACCTTGTCTGATAGGGACATGCAGGTATGCCTCCTTGAGGTCTAGAGTCACCAGCCAAGACCCCTTGCCCAGCATGGGAAGGAGTTGCTGTAGAGTCAGCATTTTGAATTTTGGCACAATGAGGTAAGTATTCAGTGCGGACAAGTCGAGAAAAGGCCTCCATTGATTTTCTTTTCTTGGAACAAGGAATAATCTGGAGTAAAATCCTTGGCCTTGTTCTGAAAGAGGAACCTTTTCTATAGCTTTCATTTGTATTAAGTTGGAAATTTGTTTCAAAGCCTCTGCCCTCTGATTTGGTGGCAGGTCTGGCATGCCTTTTCTTTTTGGCAATGTGTGGAAATGGAACCTGTATCCTTTGTCTGTTATTTGCAGTGTCCATGTGTCCCTTGTAATGCTGTGCCAATTTTTTGAAAATAAAGAAAGCTTTCCGCCCAAAGGTGCTTCTAATTGAGCCCTGGTCGGCAGAGTCAAAATAAAGTCATTGAGTCTGTCCTGGTGTAGCAGTTGTAGTTCCTGCACTACCTCTCTGGTTGGGAGGCTGCCATTGACGGCCTCTGTAGGAGCCTCTAGCTTGCCCTCTACCTCTGGCACGCCTATTCCTGCCTCTCTGAGATCTGTCGGAGTCCGGAAAGGACCAATTCTTAGTAGGCCAATTTCTGCTGAATCTCGGTGGTTGGACTTGCAGAAAGTCTTTGACTGTTTGCACAGATTTTGCCTTTTCTTCAAATTTCTTTAAGACCTCTTGAGCCGTGGAACCAAATAATTTTTGCTTTTCCATAGGAACATCCAAAAGCTTAGCTTTAACATGGCCTGGCAGAGATTGTTCCTTCAGCCAGGCATGCCTACGTATGACTGCACCTGTCATAGCTGACCTACATGAAGCTTCCAATGCATCATAACCACACTGCAAGAAATGGTTACTAACCTGTTGGGAGTTATGTACCAGATCCTGAAGGGATTTGCGATCAAGGGGTTCAGATGAAGACAGTTTCTTATGCAATTCATCTAACAAATACTCTTAGTACTGTATCATATGAAATTGACAATTTAATGCCCTCATGGAAAGAGTTGCAGAAGTATACACTTTTTTACCCCATCTCTCTAAAGCTCTGGACTCCCTTTCAGAGGGTAGAGGATTTCTAGCAGTGGCAGCTGCAACCCCTTTTGGGCCATGGGAAATAGTTTCTGGATCAGCAGAGTGGGCCTTGTACAGGTGAAGATGTGAGTCCGGGACCCTGTAGTATCTATCAGGTTTGGCAGGAGCCGGAGGGAGAGAGTCAGGGGTTGTACTAGCATCAGAGTACACATCATCAATGACATTCAAAACAGGAGGTATAGCTAAAGGCCTATGCTGAGGTAAATGTAAAAAGGTCCTTAATCTCTTTCTAGAATCAGAGAATTCCTGACCCTGCCATTGAAAATGTTCTCTCATAGAGTGTAATGTCTCTCCAAAGGAAAACTCTTCAGGAGGGGAGGCCGAGGGAATAGATTCTTCAGCATCAGAATCCTCGTAGGCCGAGTAAGCCTCCTCCTGGTGGTCTGACAGAGTAGAGCCATCAGAGGACTCATCTGAGGAGTGGGGGTTGGAGGGCTCAACCCTGGGCCTTTTGTCTGGAGGTGGTTGCGAGCCCCTGTCCGGATGAGGTTGAGAACCTCTAATTAAGGAGATAAGATCCTCTGCTAAGCTAAGAATCTGTGAGCCAGTAGAGGGTCTCTGAGAGGTAACCTTGGGAGGCAAAGCTTTAGAAAGTTTAGCAGCTTTAGCCCTAGAGAAAGCTTTAATGGATATGGATGCAGGAGGTCTGGCTGCACCACATGCAGGAGTAGATTTGTCTAAAGGAATGGTGTCGGAAGGTTCCTGGACACCAGTTTCAGTAGGTAATTCAATAACCGACTCGGCCGGGGCCTCCGGGGCCGAGGTAGTCGGTTGCGGTTCGTAATCGGAAGTACCAAGGACTCGGTTTCAGCCGAGACACTCATGATAGGCCTGACCGTGGTTTCAGCGAAACCGCGGCCACGTGTCGGTCCTTGTCCTTCCATTTCTTAACTAAATGCGAAGTCGGAGTCTCCGACGGCATCTTGTAAGCAAAACTAGCCCCAAAGAATTCCTCTGCAAACTCTGACCGACGTCTAAGAGTTCATCGGTTGAAGGAAGCACAGGCAGAACAGGCCGAGACATCGTGGTCTGGGCCTAGGCAGGGGAGGCAGTAAGAGTGGAAATCCTTATGAGGTATTTGTTTCCCACAAGTTAAACAATTATTAACTTTATCTGACATCGGCTGAGGCAAGAAAGAGTCCCCAATGGGGTACTTAGCTTTTTCGAAGTCTTCGGTAGCTGAATCACAGGAGCTGGCCGACCGGCACTTGCGAACTGCTTCGGGCACCACGCGGCAAGAAAGACTGAGGAAAATGGCGTTGGCTGATGCTTTTATACCCCAGATGCTCTGACGTCGGGGAAAGTGCGACATCAGCCGAGGCCAGACCCAGACTTTGGAATCTGGCCGACCGAAAGGCTGCCTGAGGCAGGACAACCCCATATGTGATGACTGCAGATGCATCCTTGAAGGACATCAGCATACCCTGACAGTGAAAGGTGGAAGTCAAGACAGCAAAACGTCACACACAACCAGGCATTAGCCAAGGACTACACACACAGCCACATACGGGGTCTTCAAGTGTCTATTATTATAGCAATAACCCGCCGGTGTGGTGGTAAACCTACCCATGGTTATGTGGGTTGGTGGTTGTGTAAACCCCGAGCCGAGGAACAAAGCCAACCGGCGGTAAATTTAAACCAGAACACACTTAGAAGTGTGGGTTATTATTTAGCCATGACATTATTTTTAAAAAAATAATATAATACTTGACTAATAATGATCATAGTTAATGCCTGGTTTCTCGCCCTTCCGCAGATGTCTGGCATCCGCTGGAGCCGCGATACGCGTACCGCGCGCAGCACCAGCTAATGAGAGCTGTGGGCGAAAGTTTTCTCCGTTGCTTTTTTTATGTTTTATAGCTGGTTTAATAATAAACGATTTAATATAGCGAGACGCACACAAAATACAACGGACATCTTTCGACCAAACTTTAAAATGTCTCGCCATGTTAAACTCATTTAACATAAACACACTAAAAACCTTTTCTGGAGATCTTGCTTTTCTCCGTTGTTTTTTAAAATACCGGTTAACATGCAAAATGGGTTTAATACGAGACAAGCGGAAAATACTGTCTCATATTTAACCGCTGTTTATCCAAAAAGTTTTCCCGCCATGTTAACTTGATTTAATATAGCTTGGTAAAAAGCTTTTGGAAAACGGCCTTTAGTCCTGGAAAAAGTAGTATGAAATCGACCTTTTCCATTTGCAGTATTAACTACTAGACTCTTCACTTTTTCTGGGATGACTATTTCTTTTTCTATCAGAGCTCATTAGTTTTTTTTTTATGTAGAGAGGAAATATTAGAAAATTATGAAGCATAACCAAGCCATGCATAAGCGAAACATAACTTGGTATCAGGAAATACATCATTTACAATAATAAAGTTATTAAAACTTTTAAAAGTGTATTACTTGAAACCACTGTTCATATATCTTACCATTTAAAAAAAGCTATTGATTATATGTAGTAAAATCATATTTCTGGAACCAATTCTACGTGTACCAAAAATGTTCAAAAGGAGAAAATCTAATATAACCCCCAAGTATTTCAAAGTATCCTACTGAGTCTCACGCACACAAGCACACACACACACACACACACACACACACACACACACACACACACACACACACACACACACACACACACACACACACACACACACACACACACACACACACACTTATACAAACAGGTGCACTCATTCTTGTGTCACCATTTTAACTCTTACACTGTTAACGCTCATTTTTTGTTTAATCAGGCAGCCCATCACAAGTCCATTCATATATTCACAGCCCCTTTTCCCATTTTTGTACATGGGGTCAGGGTGTCACTTCATCAGTAACAATCATCTAGTGCCAAGGTTTACACTACTGGGTGACTAGCCCTGCCATGGTATTTCATCTGCACCAGACAATTGCACATATACTCACACTTATGGCCAGTTTAGAGTGTCAAATCCACCTTCTGCATGTCTTTGGAATGTGGAAGGAAACCTGACCACCCAGAGGAATCCCATGCAAACACAGGAAGAACATATAGACTCCACACAGAAGGCATCCCAGTGGAGGATTGCACCCAGCAAACCTCTTTCTATGAGATGACAATGCTACCCACTGAGTCACCTTCCCACCCTTCCCACAGAAAGTCTGACAGCATCTTTTTTATAGTTGTAATATGTTAAAACTGTCTATTTAAAGTAGTTAGAGTTTACATGCACACTAAAAAATATAGAACTACTCCTGGATGACCACAAGAACCAAACAACCAGACTGGAGGATGCAGAAGAACAGAATGAAATCCAGATGATATTAGCGTAATAAAAAACTTTTAATCCATGATTTCATAACCAAACTTCTTCAGAATAAATTATGCATGCTCTACATCACATTTAAAACAGTTTTGAAATGCCTGTACACCAATAAACACATCATTCCACTTAAACAATTATACAGTTAATCAATAAAATTTCAAAGCTCAGGAAGTTATTTCCTTATATAGACTCTACTTCTTCTTCTTCTTTTGGCTGCTCCCGTTAGGGGTCACCACAGCGGATCAACTGTTTCCATTTCTTCCTGTCCTCTGCATCTTGCCCTGTCACACCAACCACCTGCATGTCCTCTCTCACCACATCCATAAACCTTATCTTCAGCCTTCCTCATTTCCTGTTACCTGGCAGCTTCATCCTTAGCATCTTTTTCCCAATATACTCTGCATTCCTCCTCAGCACATGTCTAAACCAATGTAATCTTGCTTCTCTGGCTTTGTCTCCAAACCTTCCAACCTGGGCTAACCCTGTAATATACTTATTCCTAATCCTGTCCATCCTGGTCACACCCAGTGCAAATCTTAACATCTTCAGCTCTGCCACATTGAGCTCTGACTCCTGCCTTTTTGTCAATGCCACTGTCTCCAACCCATATAACATAGCTGGTCTCACTAATCTCTTGTAGACCTTTCCTTTCACTCTTACTGGTACTCGTCTGTCACAAATCACTCCTGACACTCTTCTCCAACCACTCCATCCTGCCTGTACTCTCTTCTTCACCTCTCTTCCACACTCACCATTACTCTGAATTGTTGATCCCAAGTACTTAAACTCATCCACCTTTGCCACCTCTACTCCCTGCATCCTCACCATTCTTCTATCCTCCCTCTCATTCGCACACATATATTCTGTCTTAGTCCTGCTAACCTTCATTCCTCTTCTCTCTAGAGCATATCTCCACCTCTCCAGGGTCTCTTCCACCTGTTCCCTACTTTCACTACAGATCACAATGTCATCTGCAAACATCATAGTCCACGGGGACTCCTGTCTGATCTCGTCTGTCAACCTGTCCATCACCATTGCAAATAAGAAAGGGCTCAGAGCTGATCCTTGATGTAATCCCACCTCCACCTTAAATGCATCCATCACTCCCACCGCAGACCTCACCACTGTCACAGTACCCTCATACATATCCTGTACCACTCTTACATACTTCTCTGACAATCCCGACTTCCTCATACAATACCATAACTCCTCTCTAGGCACCCTGTCATATGCTTTCTCTAAGTTCACAAAGACAAAATGCAACTCCTTCTGACTTTGTCTGTACTTCTCCATCAATACTCTCAGAGAAAACATTGCATCTGTAGTGCTCTTTCCTGGCATGAAACCATACTTGCTGATCACTAATCATCACCTCCCTTCTTAACCTAGCTTCCACTACTCTTTCCCATAACTTCATGCTGTGACTGATCAATTTAATCCCTCTGTAGTTACTACAGCTCTGCACATCACCCTTATTCTTAAAAAGCGGTACCAAAACACTTTTTTCTCCATTCCTCAGGCATCCACTGCCATTTCACCTGAACACCTCCATGCTTTCACAGGTATGTCATCTGGACCAACAGCCTTTCCATTCTTCATCCTCTTCATAGCTATTCTTACTTCCTCCTTGCTAATCCAATGCACTTCATGATTCACTATCCGCACATCATCCAACCTTCTCTCTCTCTCATTCTCTTCACTCATCAGCCCCTCAAAGTACTCTTTCCATCTGCTCAACACACTCTCCTCGTGTATGAGTATGTTTCCCTCATTATTCTTTATCACCCTTACCTGCTGCACCACTTTACTAGCTCGGTCCCTCTGTCTAGCTAATCGGTACAGGTCCTTTTCTCCCTCCTTAGTGTCCAACCTTTCATATAACTCTTCATACGCCATAGCCTTAGCCTTCACCACCTCTCTCTCTTTGCCATGCACCTCATCTCCTTATACTCTTGTCTACTTTCTTCATCTCTTTGACAATCCTACTTCTTCTTCACCAACCTGTTTCTCTGTATACTCTCCTGCACTTCTTCATTCCACCACCAGGTCTCCTTTCCTCCTTCCTCTTTCCAGATGTCACACCAAGCACCTTTCTAGCCATCTCTCTTACTAGATCTGCTGTAGTTACCCAGCTATTCTGTAACTCTTCACTGCCACCCAGTGCCTGTTTTAACTCTTCCCTGAACTCCACATCACAATTACCCTTACTCTATGGTCTATCAAAAAACATTTAATGTTAACAGCATCATTTATAGCAGTTTTTTTGTCTGAATTTAATCTGATTTGCCATAAAGCCTCCTTTTGTTCAAGATTTGTTTTGAAATTGCCACCCCTAAAATCATGATTTCCTTGCTCCAGCACAGAAAACAATTTTTTTTATACATGGGACAGGTGATAGTGTGCTTATGAAAAGCATTTGTCTTGTCTTGTTTTCTAATGTTGTAGTAATATTCCTTTATTCTAGCGCATAGAGCAATTGTAGTCATACCAGTATAGAATGCACTACAGTATGCACACATACCAATGTATACAACTCCTTTACTCTTACAGTTAAAATGCCCTGGAACTTTCAAAGTGTAAGGCAAATGTTTTAAATTAACTAAGGGACCTTCAGGAAATGTATCTACATATGTTATAGTTCCCACACTTATGTATGCCCCATCTTATATATATATATATATATATATATATATATATATATATATATATATATATATATATATATATATATATAAGGTTTGTATATAAAATTAGAAAGAGAGAGAAACAAACTTGTTTATTATCCCAACACCACACAGAACTGTGGTTGTGTGTGTATATATATATATATATATATATATATATATATATATATATATATATATATATATATAGTCTGGGTTTACATGTATACTATTAATATAAATGAATACATAAACTTTGCAAATCTTAACTATTAAATAAAGAAAAAAAAGAGTTTACTTGTGCAGAAATATTAAGTGTTCAAATGAAGAAGTGAAGGCATATTTGGTAAAATTCTAAATTCGAGCCTAAGATGGTCAATTTAAAAAGTCAGAGATCCTGAACTGGAATGGGAGTATTAGAGCCTACTCTTATCACCAGACCACAGGGTGGTGTGCAAGAATGAGTTCCTGGTGGCAGAGCAACCCCACATAGTCTGGCCAGGCTAAGTCCAAAAGCACAGCTCTGTGGTACTGCCATACAGCTCACCACCCACTAAGTGAAGCCTGGGGTTTGGTTTGATGGAGTGCCAGGCAGAATAGGGATAGAATACACTAGACTAGACTAGACTATACTAGACTCTGGCAATGAAAACTGTCTCTTGGGACATAGAATGTTACATTAGTGTTAAAAAAGTAGAGCTTGTTGGGAGCTTGAAAAGTACCAGCTAAATATAGTTGGTCTTACCACTAAACATACATTGGTTCTAGAACAAAACTCCTTGATTTGGGAGATCCTACTACAGACCTGTTCCTTGCATAAAGCCATGGGCAGGTTTGGGGACAGGTATGAGAAACACAAGGCACTCATAAGTGTGTTTGGTACTAGAATACCTTTAGCCAAAGGCCACTGCCTGAGTTTTTAGTAATGTTTTTCAGATCAGAGACATATATTCCAGATATTTGAATCACCCAGTTAGAGTGAGTTGGGTCAAATTGCAGTGATGACAGGTGGACAGGTCTGGGAAGTGCAAACATATTGTTTTGGAGTCTTCATAACACCTATCAAATGCTTCTTTGTGGGGAAGTTCGACTCTCACCTCTAGAAGAACTTGCCCTTTAAAATGGAAAGGTCAAAGAAGTGTAGCTCAAATAGATGCTGCTCAAAATCTCAGCAATGAGGGAGGCAGCAAGAAGATGTGGTTAAAAGATGAATAATGGCTGCTGGGGTAAAATACCTAAGAGAAAGAAGTTCTCAATTTAAAGAAGAAGGCCAGCTTTGCAGGGATAATAAAAGAGGGATGATTTTCCATGTATGACCTTTATGCATTGACAGGTCAGGAAGGTAGCAACTACAGTAGACACTGAAATAAAGGCCAACATGTGGGAGGATTTCGACAGGGCTATGAAGAATGACTTTCAGACTGTCTGAAGTTCTGGGAAATCATCCAGTGACTTGGGGGTGGAATATTGTCGGAGCTATTCTCAGTAAATATTGAGAAAAATTGATCTTGACTGGGGGGGGCATTGTCAAAAGGTAGAAAGAGTACTTTGCTGAACTTCTGAACTCAGTGGAGATGCTCTTCACTGAGGAGGCAGTGCCAAAGGAAAACTGGTAGAGCTGAGTCCGTTTCAGTAGGAAAGTCACTGCAGTAATTAAACAGCTCTATGCTGTAAAGGTTGTGGGTATAGATAAGATATGGCTGGAAATATTGAAGTCACTTAATATCATTAGGGTGTTTTGGTTAATGTCTTTTCAGTGTTTTGGAGAAGTTGAGTATTGTACAGAGGTGGTGGTCTCCATTTCCAAAGAGAACAGAAGGGTATATTCTAGTTATAGGGTGGTCGCAGTACTCAGTACCCCAACCCCAATAAAGTCAACTCTAGGGTGCTAAAGAAGTGACCTCTTGAGATAACTAACCTTTGATTTAGGATGGGTAATGTAAATTCCATCTTTGCCATTGAACAGTGGACTAGCTTTTTGCTTTTGAACAGTTATTGGAGGGCGTTAACAGAATTTGCAAGTCCTGTCTACACATGCTTTGTGGAGTTGAGGAGGCAAATTGCTATATAAAGCAGAATGTTTTATGATAGGTGCTACTGTGTGCCTTTATGTTTGGAGCAAGATTTAAGTATGTATTTTTGGCATTAAGGTGAATTTTTCCATAGTGAGTATAAGATTCTGTCAAAAGTGTGCCTTATGTACTTTTTGTTTATGACTTTCATAGACAGGGCATCAAGGTGCTGTTGAAGTTTGGAGAGTTTTTATTTTGGACACATGAAGGTTGCTTTATTATTTCCCACTGATGGCCACTTTACCTTAAGAGACTGGGACTTCAAGTACAAAATTCAGCAGTTCACTGATAAGCATGAAGTGTCTGGGATGGAAATTAGAGATCAGCACTGCCAGGTCAGAGTTCAGTCCTCTTCCAGAAAAGACTGGATTGCCCTCTGCAGGAGCGAGAGTGTGGCTAGGTATACACACTCTACTCAGATGAGTATATTTTTGATGGGCAGCTCTCCAAACGTTATAGTTCAAACAATACATAATTTATTAGAAGTTCCTGAAGTACTATCTACTGTACAGTGCTTTGAAATCATACTTTAAGAATACTGTACCTATAAAACAGTTTTTTTTATGGTTACAACTGACAATAGTTGAAAATAAAGCATCCCTTTCTGAAGTGCAAAGGGGTGATATTTTGAGAGTTGAGTATATTTTTAAATGATAGGTGGGTGGTGGGGGAAACAGCATAAGATCTGAGTACAAAATTTACATTCTTGCTATACCCCTGTTCAGGAGATGGGGAAAGAACCTCAGGTAGAGGACTGCAATCATGCTAGGGGTTTGTTCATGAGAGAGAGTGGAACAGATAGGAATACTAACTAACCCACAGATAGACGCAGGAACAGAAACATTAATTAAATGCAGTGATAAAGTGAGAGCCAAGTCATAAAAAAAATCTAACATTTTGCTGATGATCCCGTGTTCCCATTTTCACTTAAGGCCTTGAGCTTTGGGTGGTGACCAAAAAGATAAGGTTATGAGTTTTGGGTGGTGACCAAAAAAGATAAGATCTGGAATATAAGTAGAAGAAAAGAGGTTCCTTCACAGGGTTTCTGACCACACTGAAAAAGTATTTGAAAAAGACCTGCTAGTAGAGATATTTTCCTGTGGGTGAGTTGAAAAGAACCAGTTAAGATGGTATGAACACCTTATTGGGATGCCTTTAGATACCTACTACAAGATTACTTGGCAGTACTAACACTGAGGAAGCCTTGAGACTTACCTAGGATACGATGAAGAGACTATTAAGTATCAGCTTTCCTGGGAATGTCAATGGATTCCACAGCATCTGCTATAGGCTGTTGCAGGAAACAGGGAAGTCTGGTCTGCCCTGTTACCCATCACCACAACCCTTACCAGGAAAAATAATTAAGAAGACACATGGATGGATGAATGGATGGATGGATGGATGGATGGATGGATGGATGGATGGATGGATGGATGGATGGATGGATGGATCAGGATGGATTGAAAAGTAGGTAAATGGGACTCAGAGTTTGCCTCACTTCACGACATTGCCTACAAGAATTATTAAAATATTTTTATGTCCTTCATACTCTATTACCTTACATTGTTTCACACTTCTATTGGATTCTTTCAGTTGAAATCATTTTGGATTCTTGGAGACTTTTTCCTGTTGCAGATATTGGTAATGTATGTGTCACTGCAGATAACATAAGAACAACAAGGCAGATGTAATAATAACCATTACCCCCCATACACACACACACACACACACACACACACACACACACACACACACACACACACACACACACACACACACACACACACACACACACACACACACACACACACACACACACACACACACACACACACACACACATACAGACTTAACGGCAACTTCCAAATGACTAACCAGAGTTACCTTCTGCTACTTTCCTCATTATCAGGCCGACTGAGAGTTGACAAGACCATTCCAAGTGCTAATTAGAAAGCAAATATAATAATTCGTAGGAAACCAGTCCTTCCATTTTATCTCCCATGACTGTTGGAACTAGATTAGGGATGAAGTATAGATTCTTCATGTAACCCTGCCAGTTATACTAGTTTTAGAGCTTTAGCGTGGGTACAGACAGAATCCCTTTTACACATCTATGTGTAGGCTTTACAAGCAGACATGTTTTACAGTTTCTTTTTGGCCTATTTACCCTTTTATGTATTGTCTTGTGGCATCCTGTTCATAAACAGGCATAATCACTCCTGCATAAGTCCCTTGAGGAACCTGTTTTGCGCAATCTGCTCCAAAAGTAGATGTCCACTAACTTATTAGTAAAGCAGCCCTGTCATTAGACCATTCAACACTTAAAATTTGTGGGCCACAGACTGCTTTAGTTTTAACCTACCATCAGCTAGGGCTGTCAGTCTGAACCAGGGTTGCCAGATTTCCAGCACCCCAGGTAGGGACAAAAAAGAAGAAGAAGGTCTCTCACGGCAAGTGAAGACCAAAAAAAAAGGTCTTTAATGCTGAACATTAAAGAACTGAGCTCACTCAGTAGCTCAGCTCTGCACTAAACACAGAGCTTCTCGTGTTTAATGCATTGCAGTTCCACATAAAAGTAGCTCCGTGTTTAGCGATTTTTGATTGGCCCGTATACCGGCATATGGGCCAATCAAAAATCGCTAAACACGGAGCTTCTCGTGTTTAATGCGGAACATGAGAAGCTCTGTGTTTAGCAATTTTTGATTGGCCCGTATGCCAGGTATAACCATCCCTGATTTTCAAGAAAGTCCCCGATTCTGGGTCAAAGTTTTACTCTGTGCATCTTAAAATTAAAGACTTATTAGGTAAGCAAATGAATAACTGTCAAAATATGACAATGCCTTAAGTTACACAATAATTTTACTTCGGAAAATGTATGTAAAGATGTGTCTTCTTTTTCTGTCAATTTTCTAAGTCAGTAACAAAAAAGTATACACCGAATTGGGACCTTTATTAATGATTATTCTAGACTTTGGCCATAATTCCATGAAGTAAGAAACTAAGTGCTATGTTAAGTAGTCTGGATTTTATTACAGTACACAACAATTGCAAGCACAACTACTTGTGTTTGAACTACAGCCATTGACCATCCATAAATAGCACTCTCAAAGGAATAAATGAAAAACGTTTTGTATATCTGAGCCTCCCAGATTTTTTTTTTGTATTCTCTGAGTAAACCGTTTCTTCACACCTCCCAAAGAATAAGTTAGTTGATTAACAATTCCATAAAAAATTCTTCATAATATCTATTTGTTCCCTTGTGTAACTTTCTCGGAAATAAAGGCACTTGCCTTTTCTATTTTTAATTCCTAGCTCTTAAACGTTCCACATTTCCTAAATTTCTGTTGCTTTTTTTAACTGAAGAAATAATGCCCAGCGGGGGACTGCTCAGATGCTAAACAAAAATTAGATATAATGACAAGTATAGACTGTAAGGACTAAAGTTACTGTTCTGCTGAAATATTGTAGTGAGTGCAACTGACAAAACGAAGGTTGTAGTATATTCAAAATGTAAGTCAAAAGCACATGAACCTCCGCGTAGTCCCAATGAAGGGAAATAATTTAATATAAAAAAAATGACATGAAATTCTTTTTACATACTTCACAGTAGAAAGTTAGAAACGCGGGGTCCTTCGGCAGGTAGCCTGATCTCAAACGGAAAAGGAAACTTTACACATTTTTCTGTTACTTTACGGGACAATCAAAAAAAAAAAAAAAAAACAAACAAAGCGGGCTGGCCAGGATTTAAACCGGCAGGGCGGGACTCGGGATCAGGCTGCTGATCTCGGGACAGTCCCGCCCAAATAGGGACGTCTGGCAACCCTGGTCTGAACTATTTTGTTTCTCCCACCATTCCTGTACTAAATGTAATGTGATCTTGGGCCCAAATTCTACTGAAAGAACATTTGTGCTTCCAAGGTTAACAGAAGGGCCCAACCTTCTCTCCCCTTTGCCTACTCCTGTCATGAAAACCGCTCTCTGACCATCTTGTTTATTTTACCTTAATTAGCCTAACTACACATTCACCTCTGCCTTGATCACCAGTTTCCCACCTCCCATGCTGTTCAGTCTTCATTGAAGAAAAAGAAACTACTGCTGCCTACTGCTAACTACTTTGACTTTTGAGTGGTGCAGCAAAGAAAGAAGAAACCATGTCACTTTATTTGGTTCAAGAGATATAGTCAATTTTGGTACGTGTAAGCTTACTGTGCTGTGCTGGGAAATTTGGTCATTTCCTGCATTTTTTGGTCTCCAACTGGGGATCCAATTAGTGAGCTGCTTTAGGGTATAACTATAGTTACCAATCATATTAGTGTTTTGAAATGCAGAGTTATACATTATATGGTGACATGTTGCAACTCGTATACAATATGCATACATCTGTAGCTGATGGATGTAGCAACAACTACATGCATTCTGTCACAATTGTTTAGGATGGACAGAAAGAACTTACTGCTATTTTAATCTGGTTAGAGATGTTAGACATATTTTGAGCAATTACATTATTTTTGCCAGTTTGAATATAATCAATGAAGTCTGCATTCTGTCACTGGTTTTCTAGTCATTCGTGACTACCATCAGGTCTTAGCAGTCAGGTTTGTCTAGTTTTATATTGTTATTTGACTGCATTTTACATTTTCATGTAACCCTGCAAGCATACTGTACTGTTTTTCCCCCTTCATTTGGTAACTGAATAGGTGTTTCATTACCATCTGGTGCTGCTGTCTGACAGTCGCTGCTATTTTGTGTCTGCTAGTATATATTTGAAATGTGTTGTATTTTTATTTATCACTCCAGGTTCGTTACTTTGCTGCTGTTACTTCTTTAATTAGGTTTTGTTTATTCCATCTTTGACTTCATTTTCACCTGGCAGATTAAGATGGCTGTCAACAAGAGTATTGGTAAACTATAAGGAGATCTGGTGACACTGGGAATAGTTGCATTAGTTAGAGTGAGCAGTCAAGTGCATAAAAAGGGGTGCCCCTTAACTCCTACATAAAAGTTTTTGAGTCAGTTTCAGAGTGTATATGTTCGAGTGTTTGTGAGATAGGGTAAGAATAAGCGCTAGGGAAGAGGATACATTTAGTGTTGTGCTTGTCTGCTGTTGTATGCAAAGTGTGTCCGAGTGCCTTATTTAGTGGTAGTGTTACGGCAAGTGTTTTTGGTAAGGTAAAGTAAGGAAATGTAGCTAGGATGAGGTGAATGGGGAAGCCCCCCAGGCACAAGGAGTTAGGGTGTATGAGTGAGACATGCCAATCAATTGTTGGTGTAGTACTGGTTTTCTTTAATGTTTTGGCATGCCGGTACAGAAATTAATTTCAATACAGCTCTTCAATATCAGTGAAGTGCTTCAATGCTTTGTGTATAAAATACATTGTACCACTTTTTTTTACCTCTCTACTACCATGCCTGTCTTCTATAATGTCTTCTCCCATCCCCCCTCTCTTTACAGCACCTTTTTTTCATCTAAGATTTTTCATTTTCATGTATCTGGATTTGCTCACTGTGAGATATATAATTATGAATATGTTCAGATCTTTAACAATTGTATATGTTCAGATCTTAAAAAATTGTTATTCATTTCTGTTATGTGCATGATAGTTCCATGATATGTTAACATGTTTTTTGTATATAGCATTCTATTATTGTTACGGAGTTGTGCATGTATGCTGTATTTAACTGTTGCTTTTTTCTCTTCTTGACCTTGGCCTTACCTAAAAAGGGTCCATGGATCAGAACACCTATCCAATTACCAAAAGAGAAAATAAATTCAATAAATAAATAAATGGATTAATTAATTTCCCTTGACTGGCAAATTCATGCTAATCTGACTCTTCTCCTCAAAGCTTTACTAGCATTCTGCTTTCTGGGGATTTTGTGAGACCAACAGTTGAATTTTTGATACTGTATTGCAACAACAAAAACAAATATCAGGTAATAAACTCCTCTGGTCCTGGAAAACATCCCATTTCCTGTCCACTAAGCTATACTAGGTACATTGTGCTACAGTGGCACAATTGTTTAGCACGCAGTACTTCTCCTATCCACTAAGGTGCACTCATGGCCTAACTTAAATATAGCCTCCAGTTTATAGCAACATCCTCTCAAAAGAACCTTAAATGTCTGCTAATTACAAATAGCAAAGTGGATTAATAATCCTCGCTTTTAGATGCAAAATCCATTGTCATCTCTTATCAAAGCTAAATAGCTACCAATTCAGTAATGCACTGACCTGTTCCTGTAATCTCTCTTGCACAGAAGTAGTAGAGACAATTCATTTACCTACTTTTTTGTTCCCTTCTTATTATACAAACTAAACTCTCAGTCAACAGTCCTAGCTTCTCTCTGCTTGGACCAAAACTCTGGATATCCGTTCCACTCTCTATTAGAGACAATAACTCCTACAATGTCTTTAGGAAAGAACTAAAACAATACTTCCAGAAAAAAAAATTGTAGTTGTAAATGTTTTCTCACCAATCCATCATTCTAACTTTCAGTCCTTCTTTCAAGCCCTCTTAACTACAATTTTATTCTTAGTAGCAAGGAAACTTCTCTGTAACTAAATCACTGATACCGTGATGTTTCATGCAAACCCTTTTTACACATCTTTCAAGGAACCCTCTAATTTAATCCTACTCCCTACAGACACGTACCACATTAACACCTCTCCGTGCTGTTTGCCTTGCAGTTTGCATATTCATGGCAGCTAATACTTTTGCATCCCCTTTTAGTTGGAAAAAGAAAATATACTACATATGCGTTCTTCATCAAGCTTACTATATATTACATATTTATTCTAGATACTGTTTTGAATTCTACTGTTGCTGTCAATATACCTTAACTTTTTTTTCAGTAATTGCACAATAAAAATAATCTACTTAGCTCAGTGTCTGTTGTTTTCTACTCAAGCTGTAATTAATGGAATGTTTTACATTTTTTGTTTTTAATAATGAGTTTGTTTTCCAGGGCCGAATTGAAAAATGTTTTACTGAGATGAATACCCCACTTAGGACTGGTTAACAAATATAAATACAAGTACAGATACAGATGCACCTACAAATACAAATACACATATAGGTTGTTGTTGTGTCTTTCGGCTTTTCCTGGTTAGGGGTCGCCACAGCGGGACTCCGGTCCGCTAATAATTGGCAGTAGATTTTTACGTGCTGAGTTGCCAGCCCTGATGTACAAACTTCAACAAAGGTACTCCCATTCATGCATGTCTCCACACAGAAGACGCTCTAGCTGAGAATCGAACAGGACAATGTCTTACTGTGAGGTGACAACGCTACCGCAGCACCACCACCTCAGTTACAGATACAAATACAAATACAGATACAGGTACAAATACAGGTATGAATGAAATAAATAAATAAACTGACGATTCTCCAATGGAATAATCTTCATCGCCATTACCTAAATACTTGATGCATGTACTTATGACCATCTAGTGTAGTGGCTCATTACTACAGGAAATGCTTCTGGTCCATATGAACAGCTACAGAACTACCTATAGGACAGAACTCTTCAACTAAAGGTAAGAAATATATTGTCTAACAGAGCACTTATACAGTCAGGGTCACCTCAAAGTCAATCCTTAGACTATTATTGTTTAATTTCTTTAGTAATAATGCAAGCTGTGAATTTTGGATTTTTTTTTCTCTGCCTATATGATAGGTTCATAGGTTCATACTAGGCTATCTGCCCTGGGGCAATTACAAGCCTAGCCCGATTTTATTTGGCTTATGCCACCCCTTGATTTGAGTATACTGTGCCCTTTTTAAGGTTTAGTTTACTGTGCCTCTGTCTAATAGTGACACGGAAGTAATCCCCGGGACAAACCTACGATCCCCCATCCACTCATCAAGATTCTTCTTGAAGAGATTCAGTGAGGTGCTCTGCCTAACATGAATTGGAATTCTATTCCAGAGCAAAGGGAGCCTCTGGGTTATGAATCTGTCCCTCCAGCAAGTTCTATTTATTTCTGTGCTGAGGTTCAAGTCCCTCGAGCGTGTGGTTCTAAGGATTTAGATTTACTGAGGTGGAGCATGGCCATTAATTCTGGATTGGACATAGCTTTATATGTCAGGCATAGATCGCCTCGAAGTAGGCGGTATGCAACTGAGTAGAGCTGGAGTTTTTTTAACCGAGCAGCATACGGCATCTGCTTGAGTCCCTTGATCCTCTTGGTGAGGTACTTTTGGGGTCTTTCTAATTGCTGCAGGTGTCGGGTAAGGTACATCCCAAAAGGGGCATTATATTCTATGATAGGCCTGATGAGGGATGAATAAAGGGGCACGATTACCTCTCTTGATCTAGATGTGAATCCTTTCATGATGAGGTGGGCTATGTAGAAGGTCTTTCTAACCACTTTGGCAATGTGGTTGTCAAAGGAGAGATTGCTATCAACTTGGGTCCCCAGATCCCTAATTACTTTCTCTGTACTTAATGGGTTACCGCCTACGTGGTAATTTGTGGGCACATTGTTTTTGCCAAAGGGCATGACTATACACTTTTTGGCATTTAGCTTTAGACCATGGCTCTGGCACCAGTTATCCGTCTCTGTGAGACCTTTTTGAAGATGATCATTTTGATTTCCTTTGGCCTGTTTCTTCACTGGATGACCTGTACTTGGGAATCCTTACCTTTACAATTTATGCAGGCTGCCTTCATTCCATGATGGACAAACATGTCGTGTTTCGTTCTCTTCATATCTGTAAGGCCTTAGAGAAGTACATTGTATTGCAAAAGAGGAAAATAGCTTGCATGTTTTTGTTCACGTGTTAGAAATGAACTTGTCCATTATGTAAAATCTTCTGATTAATGCAAAAGATTTATGCGTCTTGTTTTGAGAAAGAATCATTATTGTATACTTCTGGACAAAGAAAATGAGTTCAGTGTTAGTGAAAGGGATTCTTTCATAATTTATGTGATTATTGCCCTATCTGGGGCATTATCTGACAATGAAGGCAGGTCCTCTAGACCTCCAATTCTTATATGACTCCCCCCAAACATTCATTAATTAGTACAATAAGCAATGAAACATTTTAGTATATATTTTCTTATTTGTTCTTTATTTATGGAACATTCCCAAGGAAAGTGAATGAAGCAAATAATGTCTATAACATCAGAAACTATCTGAAATGCCAGTGCATGTTACAGATATAGTTAAAATGTTGTATCTGATTTCATAGTCTAAGACTTTTGCTTATTTGTGCATATAGATGTGTGTGTATATGGCATGCACCTGAATGGCTGTTAACATTATCTTTACACTTAAGATATTTATTTATGGGCATTTTCGTCTCACTTTACAGACTGCAGAAGGAAGAAATGAACCTCCATTTTGGTAAATAACCATTACAGCTGATGCTGCTCTGTTGGAGACCCATAAAGAGATGGAAACAATTTACATTGACTGACTGTTCTTTGATCCTAAGCAGAAAGGATGCAACGTTTTAGTTCAGATATTGTACATCCTAATGGTATAGTAAGTCCATTAGTTAGCATTCCTGTCTCATGTCTCTGGTTCTTTGTTTTCATTCTCATCCAAGGTGTTTTCTCTGTGCACTTCACATATCCTCATTGCATTTATGTAGATTTTTGGTGGGGAGGACCATGATTTCCCATCGTATCCCAAAGAAATATGGGCAGGTCAACTGGCTGTGCTTGGTGTGTAGCATTGGCTGTGCTTGGTGTGTAGCATCATGTGTATTTATGTCATGTGATGAATAGGAATGCCATGCAGGATTAGTTCCTAAGTTATGCCGCTGCTTGCTGGGATAGGATCTAGCTTCCCATGGCCATGAACTGTATAAAGAAGATACTTACAAAGATAGTTGGGCAAATATAGTGTAAGTTCTTAAATAATATTTCTGTCATTATATTAGTGATGTTTAGTGACAATTCACATCTGAATTGTCTGTGAAGGGGGGGGGGGTCATAATATCAATCAGATGTAACACTAAAGGTATCAAACGCACTGGTGCTCATTTCTAGATTGGAGTCATATTAGGATGTCAGCTGGATCCTGAAATACCAAAGGTGAGGGTAGTTTGCACACTCCAGATGAACACAGATTTTAGGATGGCTTTTTTTATTTATGTATCTATTTGTCAGTTAGATAGTTAGTAAGTTAATTAGTTAGTTAGTTAAACAGGAAGTGAACTGGTCTTTCTTCTGACCTTTTCAGCCATAATTTCGAAAGCAAGGATGGAAATGGTATATGGTACTTGTAATGTGCATCTAAACTGTCATTTTGCAAATCTCGCACTACATTGTGCAGAGGTAGCAGGAAACTGCAGTGCCTGGAGAAAAATCAACCCAGAAATGGAACAAATACAAATACTATGCACAGATAGTGACCAGACATCAAGACTGAGCCTGCATCTGTGAGTTTAAAGAGTCTGTGATAACTTGGTAAATAAAACAGTAATTTACTAAACTAGGGAGTAAGCCAAACCAATTGCCATGTTCATGTCTGTGGCACAAACCACCCTGCAACTTGGAGGTAATGAGTGTAGTTAAAATCTCATAACTCAGAATATCGTGTAGTAATTTAGGGAATAATAAACAATAAGGAACCTGCAATCAAGTTCCAGTTGACAGTTTAGACTCATTGTTGGTAAAGGCTCAGTTTTCCAGTAAAATGAAACTGCAAATCATAGCCCTCGACTTCTTTGCACAAGAATAAGGGACAAAGCCAAAGCTGATGAGGGACAAAGGCCCCAGAACAGCGACAGTTTTTAAATATTACTCTAATTCATTTAGAAAGGAACAACAGATTTTGCATCAACATCCATTTTTTGAGGAACAAGAAGTATGAAATTATAATGTCAGACATTACCGTCTGACTATAATCCTCAGTGATTTACCAGAAAATCAAACATTTAATGAGGGCTAGTGCAAAAATATGAAGAAAAATCAAGGACTTTCTGCAAATTCTGGATCAGCTGAGAGCTATGCTGCAAATTAATAACTAGGTGGTTGAAAAAAGAGCCTCATTGATGCCTGTTACCAAGAAGAAGAATCGAAACAGAAAGGGATTCTGAAGAACTGTAATTTGTTGAAGTGGAGGGATGATTGCTCTAATGCTGCAGCCAGGCTAAGTTTTGCTTACTTTTCCAGTTGGATGTGACATGTGAAAACAGTGCTACTGGAAGGAGAACTTTTAAAAAAGAAACCTTTGATGTGGTATGCTTGGCTTTACCTGACTGATATTCATTTATATGTCATACAGGGTACTGCTTTGCTACCAGTTGCCTGTCTATACATGGTTCTGAACTCTGCCAGATTGTGTCACTTCTTTTGTACTGACACTACTCTCTGAGTTCAGCTCTTTTGCATTGCATTGTATGTTTTTATTACTTTAAAGGTTTGTCTGAGAAGTTGCTTTCACAAATGTTAGTGATAATGAATATCAAGACACAGCTGAGCACAAGAGATGTTCTAGTGCTACTTTGGGAAGTACTCATTTATTAAAATTGTGTAGCTTACATATTTCAGTTTGAATGATACTTTGTGAAACAACTTTCTGAGTATCTGTTACTTAGTGTAATTCACAATTTGTCTACCTTGTGCCAAAGTTATGTTTGAAAAGTGTTCTTCTTGGTTTGGCCTTCCAACCTGGTTATCAAACACATATACATAAATAAATACAGCTTAAATGACATCTGCACTCCTTTTATGAATCACCTGAGTCTGTGTGTGTGTGTGTGTGTGTGTGTGTGTGTGTGTGTGTGTGTGTGTGTGTGTGTGTGTGTGTGTTTGTGTCTATATGTGTTTGTATGTGAGTGAGTACATGCGTGCATGTATGTCTGCATGCAAGGACAAAATGCAACTGGATGTATATGTGTGTATGAGTGTATTTGTGTGTGTTTGCATGTGTAGATATCTTTGTACATTTGCATGACTGTGTGTATCTGTATATGTGCACATAACTATCGAGATTGAGCATGTGCATGCTTGTGTGTGTGTGAGCTCACATACATGTATCTGCATATAGGTTCATAGGTTCATAGGTTGGTACTAGGCTATCGGCCCTAGGGCCTATACAAGCCTAGCCATAACAATTCCCTGGCTATTTCTTCCCAGAATATTTACTTCCCTGGCCCCCTGTCTAGCAGGGTGACTGACGTGATCCCCGGGGTGAATTTCCTATCTCCCATCCAATCGTCAAGGTTCCTTTTGAACAGGGCCAAACAGACACTCAGCTTGACATGTATGGGCAGTCTATTTCAGAGTATGGGGAGTCTCTGGGTCAGGAACTTATCCCTTCAGCATGTTTTGTTCATTGTGATGACCAGGTTTAGATCCCTGGAGTGTGTGTCTCTGAGGGATTAGAATTTCTTTAAGTGTAGCATGTCCAACAGCACTGGGTTTGACATGGCCTTGCATGGTAAGCAGAGATCACCTCTGAGTAAGCGATATGTGACAGAGTATAGCTGGAGTTTTTTTAGATGGTCAGCATAGGGCATCTGCTTTTGGCCTGGGATTCTTTTAGTGAGGTATTTCTGTGGCCTTTCCAGTTGTTGCAGATGTCTTGTGAGGTACATTGGGGCATTGTACTCTATAATGGGTCTAATGAGGGATGAGCACAGTGGGACAATGACCTCCTTTTTTCTGGATGAAAAGCCCTTAGTCATGAGGTGTGCCAAATAGAAGGATTTCCTGACTGTTGTGGCTATGTGGTTATCGAAGGTGAGACCACTATCTACCTGTGTCCCTAAGTCACTTATCACACTTTCAGTGTTTAGTGTACTGCCACTTATGTGGTAATTCATGGGTACATGTTTTTCCCAAAGGGGATAACTATACATTTCTTGGCATTGAGCTTGAGCCCATGGCTCCAGCACCAAGCATCTCTTTCTGTAAGGCCCTTTTGTAGAATATCCATATCATTTGGGGATTCAGTAATGGCTCCCAGTTTGCAGTCATCTGCAAACCTTGTTATATGCATATCTCGATAGATGTGGGGGTGTGCATGAATGCACAATATGGTCACAATTGTGCATACCTCTCAACTGTCCAAATTTTTGTAGAATGTCCATTTTTTGCATCTTATTTTTGGTCTCTTTGTGGTTTTCTGGCAAATCCTTGAGGATTGAAGCCACTAAATAATACTAAAAAATGACAGCCATTTGAGTTTTAGACTTCATATCCTTCAGGAAAAAATATATAATAATGAAAAATCCATCATCCTAGTAACTTTCTAAGTTTATAGGTACAATGTTTACAATCTGTCCCTATTTTTAGGCCTTTGTCTCCCCATTATTTCTGGCTTTGTCCAGATTGCTTGTGCTGAGAGGTTCAGAGGTATGATATCTTTGTGCATGTAGTTGTATATGTGTGCATGTTTGCACATACATGGATGCATGTCTACATGTACATGTGTGTGAGTGAGTGTAAAAGTGTGCATATACATATCTGAATGCATATCTGTTAATGCAGCTTTGAATTTTCATTGTATGCTACTGAAACATAGACTTTAGACCATATTCTTTGTTCAGTTTTTCATATACTTTCCCCACTGACTGAAAAGCAGTCTGATAAGTGACCCTAGAGCAATATTTGCCTTTAAGACTTAAAAGATTTCTATTCTGGATAAATCAGTTGTGTATCCTGGAGGATGGGACTGTTTAACAACTTTGCTGTCATTTATTTATGTTCTTTATTACTGCAGTAAAGACGATGTTTGATGTTGTAAACACATAATCAGACAGACATCAAGACATCAAAGAAATGTTCTGAGTTTACTAACAGCTCATTCTAATCTCATTCTAATAGCAGCCAAGTCTTTCATCACTTTGATTTTTACCATACAACCCTGAAATATTTATTACCATGTCATAAAATCAACAGTGTTTCTTTTCTTGTAAGATTGGCCCCTTTGCAGCTGATCATTAGCTGGTGCCTGCTTTTGATTTCAGATGCCAAGAGCCACCTAACACCCCCCCCCACCTTGAACCTAATCAATATTTGCTCCGTGGTCAGCATAGCATCAAACTTTCTGCTATAAAGTTACTTTTTTTATGCCCTTCATTACACTTTTGGCAACATTATCTATAAAACCATGCTTCATTGTGGTTGCTTTTTCATTACTTAACTAAAGAATGAATTAACAAGTTATTTGATTTACTCTTTAGCATTTATGATTACCTGCCTGAGCTGCCATGCACACAGTATGTATGTTTTTACATTTTTAAGTGAGTTTTTTTTCTTTATTATGAAGTAACTTTCCTTTATTTATTTATTTGGTTATTGGTTTATTTATTTACTTAGTTATTATTGACATTTTTTTACTAGTAAAGTCCATCTGGATAATTTTATTCATTTTTAGCAGATGCCCAGGAAGGAAGGTCTAAAAATATAAGAAATGAAGATTATATAAACATATGTGACAACTGGCATCATATTACAATATACAGTAAATACATAGATTAATATAAATGATATGTAGAATAATATACATATACCATCAGTAAAACAAGATGAATACAATATCATGTAGCACTGAAACATGTTGACATGTTATAAATGAATGAGTTTATTGCATACTCTTAAAGAAAAGGTAAATAATGTCTTATAGCTTTTCCCAGTTAGGGGTCGCCTCAGCGGAACACCAGTCTGCTTATGATTGGCAATAGAGTTTTACAGTGCTGAGGTGCCAGCCTGACCTTCAATGAAGGCACACCCATACACACACCTACCTGCATGTCTTTAAATGTCACTCAACCATGGGGAGGACATGTAGACTCCACATAGAAGGCACACCAGCTGGGAATTGAACCAGAGAACCTCTTGCTGTGCGGCGACAATGCTAACTGCTGCACCACTACGACCTATCCTATTAAAGAAAAGGTCGGACTCTTAAAGAAAAGGTCAGAGTGGAAAATTCAAATAGTTGATAAGGAAGAAGAAAGATGGAGAGGGGAGAGTGAAAGATAAGTATTTGTTGGAGGTGATAGGTGGAATAGATATGGGAGACCAGAGAAATAAAGAAGGAAAGAAAGATTAAGAGTAAGGGAAATAAGAAAAAGAGAAATAAAGCAAGGAAAAGGAGAGATAAGGTGCATATAGGTATTAGAGGAGCAGCAGATGAAATTATTAGCCATGACAGCAGCATGTAGAAAGCCAGGAGTTTGAGAGGAATTCTTTTAGTTATGGCTTAAATAATTGAATGTTATGCATTGCCCTGATTGGTGTAGGGATTGTATTCCAGACTTTTGCTATACAGTGTGAGTGCAGATCTTGACCACAGTTTTTATAACGCTTATAGATGTCAAGTAGACTTTTGTCAGAAAATTAAAGGTGAGGTAGTGGCGGAGAACTGTACTTATAGCTGGGCAAGAAGTGGGTTTAAATATAATTTTGTGTGTTAAGAGAAGTTGGATAGAATTTAGTTGGCTGGATAATGCTAGCAAGTTTAGAGTTTTTAGAGCAGGGCAGTGATGTGTTCTGTGACTTGTATTAGCTACAGATCTTGATACCCTATTGTAGCAATGCTCTAGTATAGATTTAGGGTGGCCTGAAGGTTAGTCAAGATGAGAGAACTGTATAACAGAGACGGGGTAAGTATGTAGTGGCAAGAATTTGGTGGATGCAGTAATAAATTTTGTGGTTCTATATAGCAGTAATGCAGTCATACATCAAGGAAGAGAGCTTTTTTTTAGTCTGCTTCACAATCCTTGTTATTTGAAATGATGTCTGATTTTCCTTCTTATAATATTAAAATCGGATACAACTCTATCTTAGTGGTACAGAGGCAAGGCATCTACTAAAAAACACAGTCTCAGGTTTTGCAATTAGCCAGGATTACTGGGCTTGTTGCCTAGACTTGATACAGTAAAGAGATCACTGACCAGATGACCTATCCTAAGAGAAAGTATGGGAATAGCACTACTTCTTTGGTCTGTAGAAGAGGCCAAGGGCAAGTGAGAACAGTGATAGTTAACTAGAGATGAAGGTGATGTAGCACAAAATGTAGGAATGCACATTAGGCACTGTATCTCAAGACAAGAAAACATTACCATGTACCCATAAAGAAGATACATGGGTCTATATAAATTCATCAGTGCAACATACATAGGGAATAAATATACTGAATCCCAACACATCGAAAGCCATGGGTTTCACTGAAGCCCTCAAAAAGCTTAAAACAAACTATGAATGTAGAAAACAACATTTTTGCAGGGTCAAGTTCCCCTTTCACTCTTTGACATGGAGGACCATGCCTTACACCTGCTACTTTAAATATGCCAGCTCCAAGACTGAGCAACACACTGATAAAGGAGAAATTCCCTTAATCCACTATCTGCCAGTCTGAGGAAAAACACAACAAATATGCAAACTATTGTTGCAAGTGAATGGAACATGTCCATTCACTTACACTGATAAAATGTAGCACCCTGCATTTAGCCAAACACTTGCAGCGTTCAAAGAAAAAAATCCCCAGTGCAATGCTGTAAAGTAAAATGTGACTAAAGCAGGATCAGTTGTCCAGCAAATGTCACTGGTAATGTATAATGTCTATTAATGAATCCTCACCCCTCATCCCATGACTGAATTTGTTCCAAGGAGGTAAGGTTGGAAAATGAGGAATGGAGTTTAAAAACAAGAGCAACAGATTTCAGTGAGGCGCATGTCTATTATTGTGTTGTCTAGTAGCTAACTCTGTAACAGATGTACATTACATAAACGGTTACTTTATGATCCACTCTAAGAAGTCAGTGCACAGCCTGTTGTCTGCAATCTCATTGATCCAATAGGATCAAAAATACAGTTACTGCACATGCAAGTGAGACACATTTAAAATCATTTTTCGCAAGTGACAAATACCCCTGCACCCCCCAGGGGGCTTTACTTTTCATACCTCCTCTTACTAAAGCCACTACAGTACACACAGTCTGTTCAGAAAACAGAAACATCCAGAGCAGGTGAAGCTACCTGCACAAATTTTTACCTTGCGGTTCAGGTCAAACTGTTAAAAAAAAAATCACAAGAGGACTTCTCACTTTTGGAAATCAATATAAGAAAGGTTACACTTCATCAGTTACTTTTTATTAAATGGTAGTTGTATGACATTATCGTTTTCTAAGCATTCAGTATTCATTAATAGAACTTTAAAATGTAACATGATATTTGATGTATTAACAGATGCAGCTGTCATGTATGGAACTTTTTTTTTTTCTAGGTCTCTATTACAAATCAATTTCATCTAGTTCAATGCAACCCATTAGCAAACTGAGAATAATTAAAAGAAATAACTGATCTTGGTGGATACCCCAGCAAACTAAATGAATATGAAGAATTAGCTTGAAACAGTCTGAGGGTAGAAATACAGTGGTAGAAACACATGGCAAGGGATTCCTTGTCTTAATATCACTATACCTTGAGATAATTGAAGCACGAGGTTTGCAGACTCCTTGCATCTCGCAATGGAAAGCATGCAGCATCCTAAGCAACACGGATTTCAGAATGTGCCACTGCAGTTATGTATTAGGTCTGCCTTGCATGTCATCAGATTTTGAAGATAATGAATTTCATTAAGAGTGTGCAACCAGTGACACGGTGTGTGATCACTTAATAAAAATTCAGTAACAATATTCCTCTCACTTTAATGCTCATTGTTTTTGTTTGTTTATTTTGTGAATTATTTTAATTATGACATTTGTTAAAGGGGAACTGCAGAGTAAACTAACAAAAACATGAAAACATAACAATACAATAAAATGCAGATTTACAGCAAACACAACAGTATAGTCAAGTCATTGTTTGTCTATATTTCGCAACATAAAAATGACATAAGGGCACATTAACAACAATATATGGCAAAACATGTTCACAAGGTCAAAAATGCATAGTATTAGCATTAGTAGATGGCTGAGCGCAGTGAATTTTGAGAGCTCCACACATTAGTATAATGATATAGGAAAATGTTATTATTTTCAAGTTTAAAATGTCAGAAATCTATACATAAACTGCTAAACTACATAAATATCAATTTTGGTGGAGATATACAAAACTTTTCCTGTCAAGTAACTTGGAGATACGTTGAGTTACTGAATATGAACAACTCAAGGAATTCTCATTCAGATGCTGCTTTGACTTCTCTAAAGCAAACTTCACACTACTCAAGACTGGTGTGGTATCCTTCAAGGCCCCTGAGTCAGAGAAAAACCACCCAAAGCTGCGGAAGCCTTACTTACAAATTCTATCTACACCTCCAGGACTGCATGGATCCAGGCAATCCCAAATAAATCAACTAAGGCCCAAAGGACAATCATAAGGCCTTTTTTCAGCTATGTTAGGGAACTGGTGGAAAACACACAGATGATATGCATTAAATTAAAAAAAATGATAAAAAAACTACACAATTCAACAGACTGACATACTGGCAGACAAAAAACAAGGTAACCCCAAGCTACCATATAGTGGCAATCCCACTAAGCACAGAGAGGAGGTCATCAGGGGACCTGGGACAGAGTTGACTAACTCCAGCTCTATTCAGTCGATACCGTCCTGCTCCAGGGTGACATGTGCCTGGACATACAAGGCCATGTCCAACCAATTAATGATGGGAGGTTTACCCCGGGAATCATCTCTGGGTGCTGGACTGAGGCACAACACAACAATGGGCACAGAGTATTTTTTCATATAAGGGTAGGGTTAAGCCCACAATGGGCTAGGCTATAAAATGTGAAAATAAAACTGCAGTTGATGACATCTACCTTATAGGAACTATCTTTGAAGATGAATGGCTTTAAAAATGACTTAGAAAACCTCAAATGAAATTCTCAAAAACAGACTGATACTCTTAAGGGACTATTACAGCAACACCATACAAAAATAACAAATATGGAGACTTCTCTAAATAACATTGAAGGGAGACTCAAAGAGGAAGACTTCCAAAAGAATTTCTTCTTAAACAGAATAAATGGCTGCTTAACAAAATAGATGACTTAGAAAACAGGGAAAGAAGAAACAACATAACAATCTTTGGTCTGCCTGAAAACACTGAAGGAGAAGACATAACCATGGGTTTACTATTCCTCCGTGCAGGACTAGCTTAGTTCTGCACGGAGGCGGATGTTTAGGAGCAGGATGGCAGGGCGCCATGCATAATAATGAGGCGCGCTGCCTGAGCTCCTAGGCTTACACGGAGCGTGTAAGAGTGCAGGAGGCGTGTCTGAGAGCTGAGCTCTCAGAATATACACTCCCCTGCAATGAAGAACAGCAGAAAGGGGTCAAAAATGAGCGAGACTGCTCATAGGTGTCTGCATATCCCCACAAACAGTCCCCCTTGTGTACAACAGCAACATTATACATAAATGAAATGACCAAACCTATTTTTTTTCTTTTTTAAAAATCCCATTAGAGCTAACCATAGGTGCGCGGGTGTGCCCATCACTTAGCTATGGTTAATGCAGCTTAAATGGCTGAAGAGGATAACAAGGAAGATAAATGCAAATGAAGCAGCATAGCAATAGTGTAGTGGACAGAGCATTCACCTTATAATCAGGCATTCGCGGTTTGAGTCCCACTACAGCAGATTCCATTTTCCTTGGCAAAGCACGTTATGAGTAATATTTATGTTGCATAATCCACTAAATAACATATTTTTATGAACTGGAGTACTGCAGTAAATGCACATGTGAGGTGTCAGTGTCATAATGAATAAGACACTAGTAAGCAGGTTTAAGCAACTATAAGCAGTAGTAAGCATATTTAAGCACTAGTAAGCGGGCTTAAGCCCGTTTGTGCGGCAGTAAGCAATGCCTACACTGGTTAAGCAGTTCTAAAGCTAAATCTCTATAAGCAGATGTAACGGCAGGTTAGCCATGCTTACCATCGTGCAAACCTGCTTACAAATGCTCAAAAGTGCCTTAATCACTCTGTATCCAATGGCCCTTGTTCTGCCCATCAACAAAATAGCCAATCATACAAGTCTCAAACCCAGAACCCTACACACTATAGTTACAGTAGTTAACCACCAATCCATCACAGAAGTACAGAACAGTGAAGTATCAGCAAACAAGTCCTCACCATAGTAAAACCAAACTGAACCTGTGAAAGGAATCAGTATACAGTTATATGTTCCATAACCCACTACATAACATAAATATGTGAGCTGGAGTACAGCAGTATCCCAGAAGGGAGGTGTAATTGTAATAGAATGTTGAAGTCCCCAATAAAACACAAGGACCCCATAGAGTGTATGTACACATTAATCGTGGATGCCAGGCAGATATATATAAGATGCAATGAGTAAGAAATGAATGCCAAAAAGGAAATATAATGCAAAGTCTAATGTAAGCAATGCCAAGCATTGCACAGGCCAGCTTAGCAGGTGTAAGCAATGTGTAGACCAGCTAACTCATTGTGCCCAGTGGTATACACCTTTAAACAATGCCAACCTTAAGTAAGCAGGTTAGCCCATAGCTTAGCCTTTTCAAAACTGGCCAATCACAGAAAAGTGCGTGAAATCGGCCCTACTTAAACCCAAGAGGTGGGAATACATCTCATAACTGGTTGTAGCTTCCCCTTGCAGGGACTATGGCAGTAAGGGGAGAAGGTGTGTGCTTTCGGACACATCACTGGTGCATCCAGGAATCCAAGATCATGGCAGGACTCCTAGTTAAAGACCATGATCAGAGAATGCTGCAGGGCCAGTACCAGGGCTCCCAATATAGGGCAGAGGCCTGGGACCATCTCGCCAGTGACCATACCAGTGCCACTGGCATACCCCGAACTGATGAGCAGGTCAAACACCACTATGCCGACCTGAAGCAGCGTAGGGGGACCTCTTGGAAGAGTGGCTTCAAGAGGCTAGACCAGCAGGGGATGTTCCAGTCTTGTGTAAGTATCACCCCAGTATGTGTGTAATAATTGCCAGCTCAGGTATATCATGGATAGGTATGGCTAAATATTCCTCTTATGTCCCTCACAGCTGCAATGGAGTGGGCCGCGAACCATGAGGCCCATATCAGTCACCTGGTGAGGATGCGATGTGAGGCAGGTCAGTAATACTCACGCATTTACTGTCATAGGAAATAAAAATAAAAGTAGTAGTAAATTAATTACTTGTATAAAACCTTTATTGTTCAAGGCAAGAATTGCATACACTAGAGAATATGGCAGGAAGAGTCTCATATTGTTTGTAAGTCAATAAAAGTGTAATAGCCTGACAAAACAGGTCTAACTGCAGGACTGCATGTGTATATCCTGGTATCATAAGGTAATGTAGATATGCAGTCATGTAATAGTACTGTAGTATTAAGCACTGTTATCCACACCATGCACCATAAATAGAATGTGTAGGAATGCCTGTATATGACAGGTGTAATCCCGAGAGGCCATTTAGTAGACCTGAGAGACACATAGACAGTAAACAGGGAAAATGCAGACAATAAAAACTGAATAGCACATGCAACTGAGATGTGAGCTGTTGTTTTTTTAGCACACACAGCCACAGTTTGAATCCTGTCAGTGGTAGTAGTCTGCATACAGAATCATACCCCACAACTGTACAGATATATCCAGAATGTCTATTAAAGTGGCCCATATCTGTTGCCTATCAACCTGTCTCCCTGGGAAATCAGTGGGATGATCCCAGACGTATAGGCAGCAAACAGGAAATGCAACTGATTGACACAGTTATGAGAACTAAGCTGGTACACTCATAACTCCCCAATACCTTAGTGACTAAGAAGCCACATATGTCCCATATACACCCCAACTTGTCAAGCTGTGGTCAGAGTGTGTACAGTAACAAAGTGAGATGTATGTGCATAATAGTAATGTGGAGTCTGGTACCGTGTGTGGGAACATTCAGGTAGTTCTAATAAACAATCCTCCAACAGGTCTGTCAGATAGCAACACTGTGCCCAGAAATACTAGAATGATATACAGTTGTTCTGAATAATGAGATATTACACATTACTGTTGCTCACACTGTCCTACAACATATAACTGTCTAGGAAACTGTATATGAGTGTTGTAATACAAGGTCAGAATGAAAAAGCACAGGGGATTAATAAGACAGAAAGCAGATAGGAGATATACAGAAATATCTATATAGCAGACACAACTGTGATGGACAGTGTTTAAGTTGTAGCAGACACAACCATGGTCTGAATCCTGGGAGTGGAATTAGGCTGCATACAGATTCATACCCCACAACTGTACAGATGAGGCCAGAATGTCCAGTATATGTGCCCATGTCTGCCGCCTGTCCCCCTGTCCCCCCTGGTAAGTCTGTGGGATGATCCCAGATGTTTAGGCAGCAAACAGGGAATACAAGTGATTGTCAAACATCATGAGAACACACCTGTCACTGTAGCAACCCTCAAAACTGTTACGAGAGTAATATTTCAAGTATGTCCTATCTACACTCCCATGTTGTCAAGCTGTGACCAGAGTGTGTACAGCAACAGAGTGAGATGTATGTGCATAATACTAATGTGTAATCTGGAACTGTGTGTGGCAACAATCAGGTAATGCTAACAAACATTGCTCCCACAGGTACATTGGATATGAACACTGCTGAGAAATCCATACGATTATAACCTGTACTGGTACTGTTCACTCTGGTATTGTAGTGAATTGTGAGTGTTGCAGTTTCTCTGAATAATAAAGTATCACTGGACACTGTCACCCACACTGTGCTACATAATATAACTGTGTAGGAAAGCATGTATATTTGTGTGTCAGGTCACTAAAGGTGGAACACGACATTATTCTAGATATGTCCCGGCACACCGGCATGTGGTCAACACATGGCCAGAGTGTGTGCAGAAAGAGATGGATAGCTATGTGCAAAACAGCAACCCAGAATATGGGAGTATGTGCAGAAATAGTTAGTTAGTGTTAACAAACATTCCCTCCACAGGTATACCAGGTAAGAGGTGTATACTGCAGGTAAAACGGTAAATGTGTAACGATGATGACAGCAATATCACTGTTCAAACTAAGGTTGTAGGGTAGTGTAGTAAGACTTGTAAGGTACGAATAACAGCACTGACTAGGAAAGTAATGTGGAATACAGGAATATACTAGTTGCTAATTGACATCTTTCTGCCCCCCCACCATAGCTCCAATAATAATCAACATACCCACCCCAACTGGTATGTAATGACTCTGATAATGTCCAATTGTTTGATAAATATTTTAATGGTTCCCATGCATGTGCTATATTGAATTATTCCAACATTGGTGGCATTTCATTTCAATTGGTGGCATGGTGCCATCAAGGTACCTGCATGCTGTTCTTATTACCACTGTGGTCTCATATATGCATGTGTTCTGTTTGCTATGCAACTGTTCCGTATCTTGTGTCTGGGTTAATGGGAATATCTATGCATTCTGTTATACCTAACCCTGGAAAGTGTTGACTATTACTAACCCATATATGATATTGAAATCTAAACACTATAGCACACTTGGGAAGGCTGGTCCCAGCAGACCCACCTGTCCCAGCTCAGCTGGCCATGGCATCGGGCACCAACATGTCTGGGGCCCAACCCCGGACCTCTCTGTCTGTTGGTCCTGCACCACCTTTGGGTGGAACCACCTCAGGGGATGGGGCTCACCCACAGGGGATGGGGCTCGCCCCCCCCGGGAGTGGGCATGGACAGGCCCCTGTTACCCATCATCAGGTCGGGGTCGTGGTGCATATAGAGATTGACCAGCAGGTTGGTGATCATTTATGCCAGCTCGAGGGCCACATGTCACTATTAGAGAGTCAGCCTGGCTCTGTGACTCAGCTCCCAGCACAGCCACCTTTGGGGCTGTAAAGGTGCGGTGGTGACTGCCCATGGGTGGGGACCTCAGTCCCACTGTTACCACTAGGGGGTTGTGGGATGGACCTCCTGGATATTTTCCCTACTGTCTTTCCTCTTTGTGCCCCTTTTTTCACCACTTTCCTACCAACCCCTTTTTCTTTTCTTTTAAAGAAATTAGCGCAGGGGTAAGCAGAGTAAGCACTTTTAGGCAGCAGTAAGCAGGTTTAAGCCTGTTTGCGTGGGGGTAAGCAATGCTTACACAGGTTAAGCAATACAGAAGTTAACAGAGTATAAGAAACTGTAACCGGACGTTAGCAGTGTTTACCTTCGCACAAGCCAACACAAACCCACTTACAACTGCTTTAAAGTGCCTTAATCACTCTGTATCTAACGGGCCGTGTTTTGCCCAGCAACAAAATAAGCAGCCTCTGCAAGGCTCAAACCCATGACCCTACACACCATAGACAAAGTGATTTACCACTAAACCATGTCAGATATACATAAGCATGATGTTTTCAAAAACATATCATCCAGCCCAGTCATTGCAAGTACAAAGAATATATTCCAACATTTAGATGTATATGTGTGTGTGTAAATATATTAATATCTAAATGGATACAACATATCTATATATGTATATATATATATATATATATATATATATATATATATATATATATATATATATAAATATATATGAACATATATACATGCAAATGCCTACATCAACACATATATATGTCTACACATATATGTCTACATATACACAGCAAGTTACATATATGTAAGCAGATATATATCTATGTAGGTATATACAGACATATATATATATATATATATATATATATATATATATATATATATATATATATATATATATATATATATATATATATATATATATATATATATATATATATACATATATATATAAATATATCTATCTATCTATATATATATATATATATATATATATATAAGATATATATGGACATACATCTGTAGATAACAACGGGAGATTAACTAAAACATATATGTCCACATGCACCGTTAATGGGGTTGAGAGGCCCCAAACAATATACGTCTTGTACGAATAGGTATATCCCCCACAGCCAAACACGTCCACCCTGCAATACACTACCAAGTGTTGCAGATCCCATAACCAGGACCTGGCATGACATGCATACAAGATGTTAGCAGTACTACATCCCACCTGTATGATGTCAGGCTGGTATTGGTAACATATCATGCACTACAGTCTGGCTCCCATAGGAAATGTAAAGTGTGGAAGCTATCAACATTCCCAGGATGCATATACACAGACACATATATGCAGATACAGATATACACAGACACACACACACACACACACACACACACACACACACACACACACACACACACACATATATATATATATATATATATATATATATATATATATATATATATATATATATATATATATATATATATATATATATATATATATATATATATATATATATATATATATATATATATATATATATATATATATATATATATATATATATATATATATATATATTTATATATATATGTATATATATATATATATATATATATATATATATATATATATATATATATAGATAGATAGATATACATGTGACTACACATACACATGCAGATATATGTACAGTAAGATACATATGTAGGAGGTGCACACAATATGGAACAGCCACTATGCCTACAGTTAACACCTTAACAACTGGACGCTGGATGAGCCACCCATACAAATGACATTCATTGCCTGCAACATATACCTACAGAGAGGTCATAGGATAAAACACCATACACAAGTTTGCAGAAATGGAAAACCTTTATTTGTGTACTATTACAGTTTTATATGCCAGGTCATATAGCTTTTCAGACACTGACATCCATATAAACAGAGTAATGCAACTGTGAGACAGTTATACTAATACAGTAGTCTGGAAAGGTTCACAACTGTTGCTGTCCATGCCAAGCCCTTCAAATTGTACAATAGTAAAGACAGACTGGGCCACAGGATATCAAACAATCAACAGTAAGTAATGCAGGTGTATAGTTCAGCAGCCTCTATCTACACTCTGCACACAATCCCTAGGTGGTAAAGACTTCAGTTGACCAAATGGGATGTAACTGTTACATAACAAGACATAACTGACACCATCACAAGCACACTGACAAACAGAACAGTCTAGTTTGTATGGCAGGAGGCAGTAGACCTGCATTGACCCAATTTATGTAAGTAATGTCAATATAGGTGAATTGTATGGTACTGTACATCCAGATACCTTAAGACAGCTCACTCCTAATACCCCCACATTTTGTAACAGCCTAGGTCATTTGTGGTGCATCCCCCTCTTAGACTCAATAATACAGGGCCATATACCACTGTTACATACACTGGCCTCTGGAGTGCATACAGGCACACATGTATTGTGTAGGTGAAGCCCACACATATATAGCCCCAGCCCCATATATAGCCCCAGCCCCACTGTATGTGTTGGGAATACAACAGCAGTGGGTTGATGGCAGGAATGGCAGCATGATATACTCACAGCCCACTACAGAACAACCCCTGACAGCATGTCATATGTGCAAAGATTGGTATGTAGGTGGAGGACAGAGGCTTGAACACAGGCCCATATGTGGAAAACTGTTGCCATACACTAAGCAAATTGCTGGTGTTACAGGATAGTCTGCAACATACCCTTAGTCATGGATTTGAGGTTGGAAACATAAATGAATGTAGCCATGTACTGATAGCACTCAACACACACACTGCCAGTGAAATATCTGACACAGGACCTGTGTGGTGGACAGACAAAACATGATAGGCACACCTCTGGCCACCAAGAGGATAGGCCCACATTTGAGAGCTATGCAGACAGACTGCATTCCAAAGTAAACTGGTATGTACACACACACACACCCTGTAACACCAGTACTATACAAAGCATAACACAACTCTACTCACACTCTGTCTGTAGTTCTGGAACCCCCTACAAATATGTAGCTGGCCTGAGTGTGCCTGTTCTCCTGTAAGAGGTATTGCTACCTGCTGTCTGTAACACTGATGCCCACACACACGAAGGATGTCCATCACACAGGAAAGGTAACGGGACCATGCCCACATGATGTAGGGATTTATAGTAGGTGGTTGCCATGACAGTGGTATTTGGAAGTACTACACAGCAAGCTGCATGCAGTTAGCAAGTGGAGGACACTGACTGGTACAGAGGTCATCACGAGAGAGAGAGAGAGAGAGACAGAGAGAGAGAGACAGAGAGAGATAAAAACATAAAAAAAGACAAAGCTCTTCAAAATAAAAGCCAAATTCAAAGGCATTTAGCCAGCTGTCATTCAACAAGACATCATTCCCATAGCAGGTGTGTGAAGTATATATACATGTAACAGAATATAGCACCTGGTCCATCATAATGGGATAGATGATGTGGAATGATTTATATGTGCCATCAGGTGTTGTTGTGATGATGTTCAACTGAACAACTGCTGTGGACAATAGTGTCTGTCCCTGTAGGTTGTGGGCCATAGCTGTTAACTGTGCAGGTCAGCACTGACCGACAAGATGTAAGCCATTATAGTGTGTGTTGTTTAATAGGAAGTATGTATATTACGTGGCCAATAGCTGGTGGTGGAAGTAATGCCATTATGATGGACATGTAGGAGCCACGGCCCACCACTGGAATTATACTCAGGTGAATCTGTAATGTATCATGCCGGAATTCCATAGGTGTGTAATAGGGTTACCTTCAATCGGGTCATACATATACCCTGCTAATGTCAGGCCATGTCCATATGTGGCACCTGTCTGTGTTGTAGCAAAGCAGAACAGTGCAGCTGTGCAGGCAGGTGTTGTGAGATTGTGGAGCTGATATCTGAATGTACCCCACATATAGGTATGCATATATGTACATATGTCACATATATCATATATAAAGATATATATGTATATCAGCATGTATGTCCAGAAATATACATATTCCCATGTGTAGACATATATATGTGCACATATATACATCACATATATCTACACATATATAGATATATACCTATATGCACATATCTACATATATACAAACACATACACACACACACACACACACACACACACACACACACACACACACACACACACACACACACACACACACACACACACACACACACACACATATATGTATGTAAAGACATGCCCCCTATATTACTACCACAGTGATGCATGCTATGTGTGAGGCACCAGCACACATAGAAATACACACATATATCTACAGGTTACAGTGTTACAGTGTGTGCACCATGAATGGGTATGTCACATCTTAGTCCCTTGTTGGCACCACATTGCCCCCATCTGTAAAGTATGCAATGGGAATATGGGGAAGTATGGCAGGTACACATGTGGAGGTGGTCAGGATTGGTAGATAAGGAGGACAGTCTACAGGAGTGGTATGTGACACATGTGGTGAATAAACACAGTGGATGGTGTGTGTGGTCTGTGATGTGGATGCCCCATGGGCCCCAATATGGGCAAAATAGAAACAAGCCTCCCACCAACTGCTACTCACAACAGCAGTCCACATCCTGAAGGTGCCTGGTCTGGAGGCTGAGCAGGAGAAGCATGTTGGCCCTGTGAATGCGTGCTGGGTGCCTCTGACTGATGTAGCACATCCCTCATGTGTCTGTACAGCCGGGTATGGAACAGACCCTAGACCTGAGCTCATGGGACAGGAACTTGTCTGTGTGTGCCCTGAGGGGGGGACAACATCTCCTGGGTGGTTCCACCTGATGGTATTGCTGGAACAGTACATGAGGAGGCCCCAGGTTGGGATTTACATGTGAAGTGGCCAGGTATCATGGGCAGATGGGTTTGGAGAGGTGGATCTGCTGGCCAATAGTACATATACATGTTATTGTGTTACTGTTATAGAACATATGTTGGTAGTAATAGTCTACACAATCCCGGTACATGTCCAACAGCATGCATAGATATCCCCAATAACACAGAATGTCAGATGTTCAGCAATCTCAGAGCAGCCATACCACTGGCATATATGGAACCATAGTGGCCCTGACAATAGCATGCAGGTGAATAGTTTGTAACAGGCCAGCAATGATAGTGTCCACACAGGGACATGGCTACAATCACATAGCAGAAGGTGTGGTACAATACAATATCTGTCCAACCAGTAGGTAAGCTGTAGCCATACCTAATGAGTTGTGTGTACAGTTTGTTGAAGCTGATATGGTGGGGGTGACAGAGATGTGTATTAGGAACTGTGATAACCTTGCCATATGAGTTGCTCAGACCTGTTTCCATCTTTATGTCTTTCAGCCAAGATGGTACATGCATTGTTGCCCACCTATTCCCATGCGAAGAATGAAGTGTTGATTGCACACATCATCTAGCACTATCAACTGCTGTTTTGCAGGCACGCACATGAGCAGCAGGAGTGGACCGTGCTGTGGAACAACCTAGTCCACAGGGTCAATGATGTCGGACTGCACGACTGCAGTTATGAGCAGGTTTGGCATCATTATACTGACCTGCTTCACAATGCCCATTGGCATGCTGCTGCAGTCCAGGGGATCACCTCACTACAGGGGGGGCATGCCATCCATCCCCCCCTCACACATGCGGAGGAGCTCCTGGCCAGCCATGTGGCACCTGCCCATCTGGACAGCCAACAACCACTGGACGCTTTCGTGGAGGTGGGTGTCACCCACACACCAGCCGAGGAGCTTGCAGGTAAGGACACGGGGCACATCAGTAGATCACTGTTGTGTAAACATCCATATTGGTGCAGGTAGATCATGCATACTTGACATGCCATAGATATATTGTGTTGCTGCATTGTAGTGATAAACAAATGTCCTGATGTGGTAGTATTGTGAGAATGTACCATTGATGTATAGTAATACTGCACCCACCCTGTAGCACTGCCACAGGTGTGGCCAATGACATTGCATCTCTCACCCTCTTATGTAGGTCCCTTTGGGATACCAACAAGGCAGCAGCCTGTAGCTGGTAAGTATGTTTTATGTAGATGCTTGCCAACACACCAGGTATGTAATGGTGATGGCATATTCCATGGAACACATCTAACACACCTATCCTGAATGCATGCTATACATGTGCATGCATTGTTGCTGTGAAATGTATGGTCTCACAAGGGTGACCATGATGGGGTATTGGAAGAGTATGTCAGACACCTGCATGATAACTAACATCCTGTCATTGTGGAATGTGTCCACAGGGAGTAACATACTGGTGGTATACATAGCTTCAGTAGTGACATGTTCGGAACAACACCCATATACAGTGCAACACCAGTGTATATACCTGTAGGACAATGGCAACTGCTGCGGAGATACACTATGGCATAAGGCATTACAGTAGTCCACATTATCAGCTGGGTCTAGGCTGCAACATGTGATGTTCAGTGTATGGGACACTGCAAAGTGACACACGTGTAGGGCTTACTTGTCATGCATCTGCATAAAAGCTGAAGGAGGGGAGGGTCTCAGAATGGCACACCAGTGCACTACAGCAGGGATCTTAAGTATGGTAGGAATGGCTCTGTCTGCACATAGTCAGGTTCAGGAACTGTGGCAGCCATAACCCTATCCACACAGCAATAGTGATGGCAGGGTGTGAACACCATGGAATGTGCACATGAGTAGACCATGCAATCATGCAGAATAGGGGGACATGTATAGGGCAGACTGAACATACACTGGCAAATGCAGATGACCCATGCTAGTATATCCCTGCCAGGAGCAGTGCCTGCTGTAGTACACACAACAAGAATGTGATAAACCATCATGATAGGGGTGTGCACACATATGCCTACATGGTGTGTATGCATTGTGGTCAGCAGCTGCACACCTAACACAATCTTTAGACACTGCATGTGAAAGTACAGGACATATGTCACATATCGGGATCATGCACTGTTAAGATATACAGTGATGTGGTCCCATGGCAGATCAAGGATGTGTGTGTGTAAAGGTGTGTACACCCACCCATAGCCACAGTATGCTCTGATGGTTGTCAATGTAAGAGTATTGCAGTGGTCATACATGGTCTGTTGATGTTGACAGCTGTAAATCGGAAATCAGACATTCAGCAATGACAGCTGTCCACATATCATCCTAGGTATGTATCACTGAAAAAAACAGGAGCTGTGAGAAGTAAAGCTGACATAACTGACACAGTAATACACATTCTACAATGGGTTGCACACCTGTGAGTTGTGGATCACAGTACATGGCAGGGTGTAGAACAGGTGCACAGCAATACTGTGTACATGGGTACAGTGGTATCCATGGGAAGGGGCATCATCTAGTGACACAGCACATGCATCACACACATGTATACTGTTGCTAGCATGGATTGACTGTAGCTGAACTGCATGCTGTTCTGTACCATATGTTTTGCATGTTGGCCGATGGGTAACAGGAGGGCTGTGTGTGTACTATCATTGTGCAGCCTCACCTGTATATGTGTGTGTGTGTGTGCATCCTGATGGTTAGTTAGTTTGCCTGTAGGGTCACTCTGGTGAAGTGGAGGAAGGTAGATGCATGTAGGATGCATATGTGCATGTGTGTGTTTGTGTGTTTGGCCATGTATGCACATGTGTGATTGTGGGGTGTTCATATGGCTGTACCTCCCTTTGGGACCATGCAGTACATGGACATGGACTGCCACATTACACACCAGGAATACCTGTCATGTGTGTAATCACAGGACAGTAAATAGTATAATATGGTCTGTAGCATGGAACAGGCATCCAGAGGAAAGATAGACACCAGGTACACCCTTCATATCGCAGTCAGAAGAGAGGTCACCTACAACCCCCATATGCAGCTTTACAGATGCATTGGGGAAGTACTAGTCAACACCAGGGAGTGTATCCAAATATTACAGTTGTCACATGATAGGCTGAAGGAGCAGCATATCAGGCATGTACTGAGAATTACATACACATGACACACCAGTGTGAGATATTATAGATACAACATAGTACCCACACATATGGGGGTCATGCACATAATTTCCAGCCATACAGAGGATGCATACTGAATGACAGCAGTGAGGCCATGTAAATCCACGTTACACAGGTAAGGCAGGTAAAGTAGCAACAGGCCTTTTGTTGAGGCCGCTTGTATGGCCATTTAGAGGACTGTGATGTTAATGAGTGGTATCAATGTGTGTATGTTAACAAGTGTGATGCAGGATGGGTTAACACATGGACATATATGTGGGACTGTCTGTAAAGGCATAGACAGGTAGGTATTATGGAGGTGTGTGTGTGTGTGTGTGTGTGTGTGTGTGTGTGTGTGTGTGTGTGTGTGTGTGTGTGTGTGTGTGTGTGTGTACTGTTAGGCAATGCTGTACAGGTTTTAAAGTGAATTTATTGTTTTCCCCCACAGGTGGCGAGGTGGGTAAGGGTCCCTCCTGCATTCAGTCTAACGTTAGTGTCCATACTGACACTGAAGATGATGATAGTACTGTTGAGGCACAGGTGGGGTTGTCAGGGGCCAACACTGTGCCAACATTTGACATCCCCCTTTTAGCCAGTCCAATCCCGCACACAGTATCAGTGTCTGCACATACCCCATCACCAGTGGCCATAGTGGAAGAACAGCTGGCATTTGGTGGCCGTGCACAGGAAAGTGTGGTAACCATACCTATTGTGTCTGGGCGCAGCAGGCATAGTTGGATGTCTGGCAGGGCACCACATGGGTGGATGTCCCAGGGTGCTCATGATAAGGCTGTTGGACATCATGCCCCTTGCATAGGTGACATAGCTGGTACCAGCAGGCACATGTTTCAGGCTATAATGGCAGCGCAGGCACATACTGAGTGTTACACCAGACAGGGCCTGAGGCTGCAGAGGGCTGCTCTCGCATCTATAAATGATAACCTCCATGAACTGTTGGGTGCCATCCATGCTTATACCAAGCACACAGATAGATGGCACGATGAGATGATGGCCCTCATTTGCCGTGGTGTGTCCGTGCTTCAACATGTGGTGGGGATCTGGTGACACCCACATGGATGTGGGCCAGCAATACCAACAGCTGTCAGTCAACGTGGATGTGCTAGGACACCAAGGGGCTCCCATAGTGGCAGTAGCAGCCCCAGGAGTGTGGGGGGTATGCTGTCCACACCACACCACAGCAGGCCACTTGCATGTGGTCCTAGCCAGTCCCAGGAGGGACCTGGTACCAGTGGACAAATGTCATCAGCAGGTGAGAGTAGCACATCGAGGCTTGTACCTGGACGTGCCCACAGAACCTCTGGTAGGCACAGTCCACGTGTCCATGGCCAGAGGCAGTGAACTGCACACCCTGCCAGGTACGGTCTGCAGCTGTCCATTAACACCTGTGTAGGGCAGCCACATGGAAGAACCATGCACATGCATACCCATACACTATGCTTACACACCTAGGGCAACCCTATACCTACACACACCACATCACCTTGCCCAGCTCCCCACAGTACACCCCTCAACCACACACATGGTGTCAAATGTATGGCCCACCCTTGGCCTCTGGCAAACCAACACCGCACCCTATGCATATGATGATACCTGTGCCCCATCCCTGTCATCCATACCATCAATGCAGGGACATGCTGATATATTTCTGATGCACATGGTGACTGTATAACAGTGTACCACAGTACTGCAGTGTAACATGTTGTAGGGTGTAGAGTGTAAGGCATATTTGGCAGGTAGTGTAGCCATCCAGCAATGATGCCTTATAGCTGTTAGTAACACTGGTTGATTGTGGTCTCTATAATGTTATCCATTTTTGTTGTAGGTGTACATGTGTCAGCACTAGGATGCCCTGTGCATATGATGATATTTGTGCCACATCCTTGTCATCCATACCATCAATGCAGGGACAGGCTGATATGGTTCTGATGCACACAGTGACTGTACAACAGTGTACCACAGTACTGCAGTGTAACATGCTGTAGGGAGTAGAGTGTGAGGCATATTTGGCAGGTATTGTAGTCATCCAGCAATGATGCCTTATAGCTGTTAGTAACACTGGTTGGTTGTGGTCTCTATAATGTTATCCATTTTTGTTGTAGGTGTACATGTGTCAGCACTAGGATGCTCCGTGCATATGATGGTACCTGTGCCACATCCCTGTCATTCATACCATTGATGC